>NC_086447.1:431189655-431489655 GCF_028390025.1 Pseudophryne corroboree | reverse complement strand
AATTCTGAGCCTTTTCCTCGCACCCCCAGTTGCGGGAGAATGTGAAGGAGGAGATGTTGACAGGTCGCGTTCCGCTTGACTTGACAATTTTCTCACCAGCAGGTCTTTGAACCCCAGCAGACTTGTGTCTGCCGGAAAGAGAGATCCAAGGTAGGTTTTAAATCTAGGATCGAGCACGGTGGCCAAAATGTAGTGCTCTGATTTCAACAGATTGACCACCCGTGAATCCTTGTTAAGCGAATTAAGGGCTCCATCCACAAGTCCCACATGCCTAGCGGAATCGCTCCGTGTTAGCTCCTCCTTCAATGTCTCCAGCTTCTTCTGCAAAAGCCTGATGAGGGGAATGACCTGACTCAGGCTGGCAGTGTCTGAACTGACTTCACGTGTGGCAAGTTCAAAAGGTTGCAGAACCTTGCACAACGTTGAAATCATTCTCCACTGCGCTTGAGACAGGTGCATTCCACCTCCTATATCGTGCTCAGTTGTATAGGCTTAAATGGCCTTTTGCTGCTCCTCCAACCTCTGAAGCATATAGAGGGTTGAATTCCACCTCGTTACCACTTCTTGCTTTAGATGATGGCAGGGCAGGTTCAGGCGTTTTTGGTGTTGCTCCAGTCTTCTGTACGTGGTGCCTGTACGCCGAAAGTGTCCCGCAATTCTTCTGGCCACCGACAGCATCTCTTGCACGCCCCTCTCGTTTTTTAAATAATTCTGCACCACCAAATTCAAGGTATGTGCAAAACATGGGACGTGCTGGAATTTGCCCAGATTTAATGCACACACAATATTGCTGGCGTTGTCCGATGCCACAAATCCACAGGAGAGTCCAATTGGGGTAAGCCATTCCGCGATGATCTTCCTCAGTTGCCGTAAGAGGTTTTCAGCTGTGTGCGTATTCTGGAAACCGGTGATACAAAGCGTAGCCTGCCTAGGAAAGAGTTGGCGTTTGCGAGATGCTGCTACTGGTGCCGCCGCTGCTGTTCTTGCGGCGGGAGTCCATACATCTACCCAGTGGGCTGTCACAGTCATATAGTCCTGACCCTGCCCTGCTCCACTTGTCCACATGTCCGTGGTTAAGTGGACATTGGGTACAACTGCATTTTTTAGGACACTGGTGAGTCTTTTTCTGAGGTCTGTGTACATTTTCGGTATCGCCTGCCTAGAGAAATGGAACCTAGATGGTATTTGGTACCGGGGACACAGTACCTCCAACAAGTCTCTAGTTGCCTCTGCAGTAATGATGGATACCGGAACCACATTTCTCACCGCCCAGGATGCCAAGGCCTCAGTTATCCGCTTTGCAGCAGGATGACTACTGTGATATTTCATCTTCCTCGCAAAGGACTGTTGGACAGTCAATTGCTTGGTGGAAGTAGTAAAAGTGGTCTTACGAGTACGACTTCCCCTCTGGGATGACCATCGACTCCCAGCAGAAACAACAGCAGCGCCAGCAGCAGTAGGCGTTACACGCAAGGATGCATCGGAGGAATCCCAGGCAGGAGAGGACTCGTCATAATTGCCAGTGACATGGCCTGCAGGACTATTGGCATTCCTGGGGAAGGAGGAAATTGACACTGAGGGAGTTGGTGGGGTGGTTTGCGTGAGCTTGGTTACAAGAGGAAGGGATTTACTGGTCAGTGGACTGCTTCCGCTGTCGCCCAAAGTTTTTGAACTTGTCACTGACTTATTATGAATGCGCTGCAGGTGACGTATAAGGGAGGATGCTCCAAGGTGGTTAACGTCCTTACCCCTACTTATTACAGCTTGACAAAGGCAACACACGGCTTGACAAATGTTGTCCGCATTTCTGTTGAAATACTTCCACACCGAAGAGCTGATTTTTTTGGTATTTTCACCAGGCATGTCAATGGCCATATTCCTCCCACGGACAACAGGTGTCTCCCGGGGTGCCTGACTTAAACAAACCACCTCACCATCAGAATCCTCCTTGTCAATTTCCTCCCCAGCGCCAGCAACACCCATATCCTCCTCATCCTGGTGTACTTCAACACTGACATCTTCAATCTGACTATCAGGAATTGGACTGCGGGTGCTCCTTCCAGCACTTGCAGGGGGCGTGCAAATGGTGGAAGGCGCATGCTCTTCACGTCCAGTGTTGGGAAGGTCAGGCATCGCAACCGACACAATTGGACTCTCCTTGTGGATTTGGGATTTCGAAGAACGCACAGTTCTTTGCTGTGCTTTTGCCAGCTTGAGTCTTTTCATTTTTTTAGCGAGAGGCTGAGTGCTTCCATCCTCATGTGAAGCTGAACCACTAGCCATGAACATAGGCCAGGGCCTCAGCCGTTCCTTGCCACTCCGTGTGGTAAATGGCATATTGGCAAGTTTACGCTTCTCCTCCGACAATTTTATTTTAGATTTTTGAGTCCTTTTTTTACTGATATTTGGTGTTTTGGATTTTACATGCTCTGTACTATGACATTGGGCATCGGCCTTGGCAGACGACGTTGATGGAATTTCATTGTTTCGGCCATGACTAGTGGCAGCAGCTTCAGCACGAGGTGGAAGTGGATCTTGATCTTTCCCTATTTTTGGAACCTCAACATTTTTGTTCTCCATATTTTAATAGGCACAACTAAAAGGCACCTCAGGTAAACAATGGAGATGGATGGATACTAGTATACTTATGGATGACGAGCGACTGCCGACACAGAGGTAGCTACAGCCATGGACTACCGTACTGTGTCTGCTGCTAATATAGACTGGATGATAATGAGATAAAATTAAAATATATATATATATATATATCACACTAGTACTGCAGCCGGACAGGTATATATTATGTAATGACGGACCTGCTGGACACTGTCTGTCAGCACTGCAGACTCCTAAAGTAAGCTACTAGTATCAAGAAGATAGAAAAAAAAAACCACGGGTAGGTGGTATACAATTATGGATGGACGAGCGACTGCCGACACAGAGGTAGCTACAGCCGTGGACTACCGTACTGTGTCTGCTGCTAATATAGACTGGATGATAATGAGATAAAATTAAAATATATATATATATCACACTAGTACTGCAGCCGGACAGGTATATATTATGTAATGACGGACCTGCTGGACACTGTCTGTCAGCACTGCAGACTCCTAAAGTAAGCTACTAGTATCAAGAAGATAGAAAAAAAAAACCACGGGTAGGTGGTATACAATTATGGATGGACGAGCGACTGCCGACACAGAGGTAGCTACAGCCGTGGACTACCGTACTGTGTCTGCTGCTAATATAGACTGGATGATAATGAGATAAAATTAAAATATATATATATATCACACTAGTACTGCAGCCGGACATGTATATATTATGTAATGACGGACCTGCTGGACACTGTCTGTCAGCACTGCAGACTCCTAAAGTAAGCTACTAGTATCAAGAAGATAGAAAAAAAAAAAAACACGGGTAGGTGGTATACAACTATGGATGGACGAGCAACTGCCGACACAGAGGTAGCTACAGCCGTGGACTACCGTACTGTGTCTGCTGCTAATATAGACTGGATGATAATGAGATAAAATTAAAATATATATATACATATCACACTAGTACTGCAGCCGGACAGGTATATATTATGTAATGACGGACCTGCTGGACACTGTCTGTCAGCACTGCAGACTCCTAAAGTAAGCTACTAGTATCAAGAAGATAGAAAAAAAAAAACCACGGGTAGGTGGTATACAATTATGGATGGACGAGCGACTGCCGACACAGGGGTAGCTACAGCCGTGGACTACCGTACTGTGTCTGCTGCTAATATAGACTGGATGATAATGAGATAAAATTAAAAATAAGAATTTACTTACCGATAATTCTATTTCTCATAGTCCGTAGTGGATGCTGGGACTCCGTCAGGACCATGGGGAATAGCGGGCTCCGCAGGAGACAGGGCACATCTAAATAAAGCTTTTAGGATCACATGGTGCGTACTGGCTCCTCCCCCTATGACCCTCCTCCAAGCCTCAGTTAGGTACTGTGCCCGGACGAGCGTACACAATAAGGAAGGATCTTGAATCCCGGGTAAGACTCATACCAGCCACACCAATCACACCGTACAACTTGTGATCTGAACCCAGTTAACAGTATGATAACAAACACGAAGTAGCCTCTGAAAAGATGGCTCACAACAATAGTAATAACCCGATTTTTGTAACAATAACTATGTACAAACATTGCAGACAATCCGCACTTGGGATGGGCGCCCAGCATCCACTACGGACTATGAGAAATAGAATTATCGGTAAGTAAATTCTTATTTTCTCTAACGTCCTAGTGGATGCTGGGACTCCGTCAGGACCATGGGGATTATACCAAAGCTCCCAAACGGGCGGGAGAGTGCGGATGACTCTGCAGCACCGAATGAGAGAACTCCAGGTCCTCCTTAGCCAGAGTATCAAATTTGTAAAATTTTACAAACGTGTTCTCCCCTGACCACGTAGCTGCTCGGCAGAGTTGTAATGCCGAGACCCCTCGGGCAGCCGCCCAAGATGAGCCCACTTTCCTTGTGGAGTGGGCCTTTACAGATTTAGGCTGTGGCAGGCCTGCCACAGAATGTGCAAGTTGGATTGTGCTACAGATCCAACGTGCAATCGTCTGTTTAGACGCAGGAGCACCCATCTTGTTGGGTGCATACAATATAAACAATGAGTCAGATTTTCTGACTTCAGCTGTCCTTGAAATATATATTTTTAATGCTCTGACAACGTCCAGTAACTTGGAGTCCTCCAAGTCGCTAGTAGCCGCAGGCACCACAATAGGCTGGTTCAAGTGAAAAGCCGAAACCACCTTAGGGAGAAAATGAGGACGTGTCCGCAGTTCTGCCCTGTCCGTATGGAAAATCAGATATGGGCTTTTGTACGATAAAGCCGCCAACTCTGAAACTCTCCTGGCTGAAGCCAGGGCCAATAGCATGGTTACCTTCCATGTAAGGTATTTTAAATCTACCGATTTTAGAGGCTCAAACCAATGAGATTTGAGAAAATTCAAAACTACGTTCAAATCCCACGGTGCCACTGGAGGCACAATTGGGGGTTGTATATGTAGTACACCTTTGACAAAAGTTTGTACTTCAGGCACTGACGCCAATTCCTTCTGGAAGAAGATTGATAAGGCCGAAATTTGAACTTTAATGGACCCCAATTTTAGGCCCATAGACAATCCTGCTTGCAGGAAATGTAAGAATCGACCCAATTGAAATTCTTCCGTTGGGGCCTTCTTGGCCTCACACCACGCAACATATTTTCGCCAAATGCGGTGATAATGTTGTACAGTCACTTCCTTTCTAGCCTTAATCAAGGTAGGAATAACTTCCTCTGGTATGCCCTTTTCTTTTAGAATCCGGCGTTCAACCGCCAAGCCGTCAAACGCAGACGCGGTAAGTCTTGGAACATACAAGGTCCCTGCTGAAGCAGATCCCTTCTTAGAGGTAGAGGCCACGGATCCTCCGTGAGCATCTCTTGAAGTTCCGGATACCAAGTTCTTCTTGGCCAGTCCGGAGCCACTAGTATTGTTCTTACTCCCCTTTTCCGTATAATTCTCAGTACCTTTGGTATGAGAGGCAGAGGAGGGAACACATACACTGACTGGTACACCCACGGTGTTACCAGAGCGTCCACAGCTATTGCCTGAGGGTCTCTTGACCTGGCGCAATATCTGTCCAATTTTTTGTTGAGGCGAGACGCCATCATGTCCACCTTTGGTTTTTCCCAACGGTTCACAATCATGTGGAAGACTTCTGGATGAAGTCCCCACTCTCCCGGGTGAAGGTCGTGTCTGCTGAGGAAGTCTGCTTCCCAGTTGTCCACTCCCGGGATGAACACTGCTGACAGTGCTATGACATGATTTTCCGCCCAGCGCAGAATCCTTGCAGCTTCTGTCATTGCTCTTCTGCTTCTCGTGCCGCCTTGTCGGTTTACGTGGGCGACTGCCGTGATGTTGTCCGACTGGATCAACACCGGCTGACCCTGAAGCAGCGGTTTTGCCAGGCTTAGAGCATTGTAGATCGCTCTTAGCTCCAGTATATTTATGTGAAGGGACGTCTCCAGGTTTGACCACACGCCCTGGAAGTTTCTTCCCTGTGTGACTGCTCCCCAGCCACGTAGGCTGGCATCCGTAGTCACCAGGACCCAGTCCTGTATGCCGAATCTGCGGCCCTCTAACAGATGGGCACTCTGCAACCACCACAGGAGAGACAACCTTGTTCTTGGTGACAGTGTTATCCGCTGATGCATGTGCAGATGCGATCCGGACCATTTGTTCAGCAGATCCCACTGAAATGTTCGTGCATGGAATCTGCCGAATGGAATTGCTTCGTAAGAAGCCACCATCTTTCCCAGGACTCTTGTGCATTGATGTACTGACACAGTTCCTGGTTTTAGGAGGTTCCTGACAAGTTCGGATAACTCCCTTGCTTTCTCCTCCGGGAGAAACACCTTTTTCTGAACCGTGTCCAGAATCATTCCCAGGAACAGCAGACGTGTTGTCGGGGTCAATTGAGATTTTGGAAGATTCAGAATCCACCCGTGTTGCTGAAGCACTACCTGGGTTAGTGCTACACTGACTTCCAGCTGTTCTCTGGACTTTGCCCTTATCAGGAGATCGTCCAAGTAAGGGATAATTAATACGCCTTTTCTTCGTAGAAGAACCATCATTTCGGTCATTACCTTGGTAAAGACCCGAGGGGCCGTGGACAAACCAAACGGCAGCATTTGAAACTGATAATGACAGTCTTGTATCACGAACCTGAGATACCCTTGGTGTGAGGGGTAAATTGGGACATGCAGATAAGCATCTTTTATGTCCAGGGACACCATGAAGTCCCCTTCTTCCAGATTCGCTATCACTGCTCTGAGTGACTCCATCTTGAACTTGAATTTCTGTATGTACAGGTTCAAGGATTTCAGGTTTAGAATAGGTCTTACCGAACCGTCCGGCTTCGGTACCACAAATAGTGTGGAATAATACCCCTTTCCCTGTTGTAGGAGGGGTACCTTGACTATCACCTGCTGAGAATACAGCTTGTGAATGGCTTCCAATACCGTCGTCCTTTCTGAGGGAGACGTTGGTAAAGCAGACTTTAGGAACCGGCGAGGGGGAGACCTTTCGAACTCCAATATGTAACCCTGAGATACTATCTGCAGGATCCACGGGTCCACCTGTGAGCGAGCCCACTGATTGCTGAAAATCTTGAGTCGACCCCCCACCGCTCCTGAGTCCGCTTGTAAAGCCCCAGCGTCATGCTGATGGCTTTGTAGAACCCGGGGCGGGCTTCTGGTCCTGGGCAGGGGCTGCTTGCTGCCCTCTCTTACCCTTTCCTCTGCCTCGCGGCAGATAAGACTGTCCTTTTGCTCGCTTGTTTTTATAGGAGCGAAAGGACTGCGGCTGAAAAGACGGTGTCTTTTTCTGTTGGGAGGGGGTCTGAGGTAAAAAAAGTGGATTTGCCGGCAGTTGCCGTGGCCACCAGGTCCGAAAGACCGACCCCAAATAATTCCTCTCCTTTATATGGCAATACTTCCATATGCCTTTTGGAATCCGCATCACCTGACCACTGTCGCGTCCATAAACTTCTTCTGGCAGATATGGACATCGCACTTACTCTTGATGCTAGAGTACAAATATCCCTTTGAGCATCTCGCATATAAAGAAACGCATCCTTTAATTGCTCTAGAGTCAATAAAATACTGTCCCTATCCAGGGTATCAATATTTTCAGTCAGGGAATCCAACCACACTACCCCAGCACTGCACATCCAGGCTGAGGCTATTGCCGGTCGCAGTATAACACCAGTATGAGTGTATATACTTTTCAGGTTAGTTTCCAGCCTCCTATCCGCTGGATCCTTGAGGGCGGCCGTATCAGGAGACGGCAACGCCACTTGCTTTGATAAACGTGTGAGCGCCTTATCCACCCTAGGGGGTGTTTCCCAGCGCGCCCTTACCTCTGGTGGGAAAGGGTATAATGCCAATAACTTCTTGGAAATTAGCAGTTTTCTATCTGGGTTAACCCACGCTTCATCACACACGTCATTCAATTCCTCTGATTCTGGAAAAGCTACAGGTAGTTTTTTCACCCCCCACATAATACCCCTTTTTGAGGTACCAGCAGTATCAGAGATCTGCAAAGCCTCCTTCATTGCCGTGATCATATAACGTGTGGCCCTATTGGAAAATACGTTTGTGTCTTCACCGTCGACACTAGATTCATCTGTGTCGGTACCCGTGTCGACTGACTGAGGTAAGGGACGTTTTACAGCCCCTGACGGTGTCTGAGACGCCTGAGCCGGTACTAACTGGTTTTCCGGCCGTCTCATTTCGTCAACTGACTTTTGTAATGTGCTAACATTATCACGTAATTCCATAACTAAAGCCATCCATTCCGGTGTCGACTCCCTAGGGGGTGACATCACCAATACCGGCAATTGCTCTGCCTCCACACCAACATCGTCCTCATACATGTCGACACACACGTACCGACACACAGCAGCCACACAGGGAATGCTCTAATCGAAGACAGGACCCTCTTAGCCCTTTGGGGAGACAGAGGGAGAGTTTGCCAGCACACACCAAAAGCGCTATAAATGTATATAAACAACCCTAAAAGGTGTTGTTTTTGTTATAAGCGCTTTTAATATATATAAATATCGCCAATTTATGCCCCCCTTCTCTTTGTTACCCTGTTTCTGTAGTGCAGTGCAGGGGAGAGTCCTGGGAGCCTTCCTCACCAGCGGAGCTGAGCAGGAAAATGGCGCTGAGTGCTGAGGAGAATAAGCTCCGCCCCCTTTTCGGCGGGCTTTTCTCCCGGGTTTTAAGAAAACTGGCCTGGGTTAAATACATACATATAGCCTTAATGGCTATATGTGATGTATTTTTCGCCACTAAAGGTATTTAATATTGCTGCCCAGGGCGCCCCCAGCAGCGCCCTGCACCCTCCGTGACTGAACAGTGAGAAGTGTAGCAACAATGGCGCACAGCTGCAGTGCTGTGCGCTACCTTCATGAAGACTGAGGAGTCTTCTGCCGCCTGCTTCCGGACCTCCGATCTTCAGCATCTGTAAGGGGGGTCGGCGGCGCGGCTCCGGGACGAACCCCAGGATGACCTGTGTTCCGACTCCCTCTGGAGCTAAGTGTCCAGTAGCCTAAGACTCCAATCCATCCTGCACGCAGGTGAGTTGGAAATCTCTCCCCTAAGTCCCTCGATGCAGTGAGCCTGTTGCCAGCAGGACTCACTGAGATTTAAACCTAAAAAAACTTTGTCTAAGCAGCTCTTTAGGAGAGCCACCTAGATTGCACCCTTCTCGGACGGGCACAAAAACCTAACTGAGGCTTGGAGGAGGGTCATAGGGGGAGGAGCCAGTACGCACCATGTGATCCTAAAAGCTTTATTTAGATGTGCCCTGTCTCCTGCGGAGCCCGCTATTCCCCATGGTCCTGACGGAGTCCCAGCATCCACTAGGACGTTAGAGAAATATATATATATATCACACTAGTACTGCAGCCGGACAGGTATATATTATGTAATGACGGACCTGCTGGACACTGTCTGTCAGCACTGCAGACTCCTAAAGTAAGCTACTAGTATCAAGAAGATAGAAAAAAAAAAACCACGGGTAGGTGGTATACAATTATGGATGGACGAGTGACTGCCGACACAGAGGTAGCTACAGCCGTGGACTACCGTACTGTGTCTGCTGCTAATATAGACTGGATGATAATGAGATAAAATTAAAATATATATATATTATATATCACACTAGTACTGCAGCCGGACAGGTATATATTATGTAATGACGGACCTGCTGGACACTGTCTGTCAGCACTGCAGACTCCTAAAGTAAGCTACTAGTATCAAGAAGATAGAAAAAAAAAACACGGGTAGGTGGTATACAATTATGGATGGACGAGCGACTGCCGACACAGAGGTAGCTACAGCCGTGGACTACCGTACTTTGTCTGCTGCTAATATAGACTGGATGATAATGAGATAAAATTAAAATATATATATATATATCACACTAGTACTGCAGCCGGACGGGTATATATTATGTAATGACGGACCTGCTGGACACTGTCTGTCAGCACTGCAGACTCCTAAAGTAAGCTACTAGTATCAAGAAGATAGAAAGAAAAAAAAAACCACGGGTAGGTGGTATACAATTATGGATGGACGAGCGACTGCCGACACAGAGGTAGCTACAGCCGTGGACTACCGTACTGTGTCTGCTGCTAATATAGACTGGATGATAATGAGATAAAATTAAAATATATATATATATCACACTAGTACTGCAGCCGGACAGGTATATATTATGTAATGACGGACCTGCTGGACACTGTCTGTCAGCACTGCAGACTCCTAAAGTAAGCTACTAGTATCAAGAAGATAGAAAAAAAAAAAACCACGGGTAGGTGGTATACAATTATGGATGGACGAGCGACTGCCGACACAGAGGTAGCTACAGCCGTGGACTACCGTACTGTGTCTGCTGCTAATATAGACTGGATGATAATGAGATAAAATTAAAATATATATATATATCACACTAGTACTACAGCCGGACAGGTATATATTATGTAATGACGGACCTGCTGGACACTGTCTGCAGAATGCGTTTATAAAAACACCACACGACGAGTGTTTAACTTTTTCAGGCAGACAATCACAATATACTGGTGGTCAGCAGACAATCACAATATACTGGTGGTCAGTGGTCACTGGTCAGTCACACTGGCAGTGGCACTCTGGCAGCAAAAGTGTGCACTGTACTTAAAATATGTACTCCTGCTATAACTGCTCCCCAGTCTCCCCCACAATTAAGCTGTGTGAGCAGTGAGCACTCAGCACAGTCAGATAATGATATACAGTATTACATATGATGCAGCACACTGGGCTGAGCACAGATATGGTATGTGACTGTGTCACACTGTGTATCGTTTTTTTCAGGCAGAGAACGGATTAATTAAACTGGTGGTGGTCACTGGTCACTGGTCACACTATCAGCAAGTAGTACTCCGTCCTAAGCAGACAATCACAATATACTGGTGGTCAGTGTGGTCACTGGTCAGTCACACTGGCAGTGTGGCACTCTGGCAGCAAAAGTGTGCACTGTACTTAAAATATATTATTTATGTACTCCTGCTCTAACTGCTCCCCAGTCTCCCCCACAATTAAGCTGTGTGAGCAGTGAGCACTCAGCACAGTCAGATATACAGTATTACATATGATGATGCAGCACACTGAGGCTGAGCACAGATATGGTATGTGACTGTGTCACACTGTGTATCGTTTTTTTCAGGCAGAGAACGGATTAATTAAACTGGTGGTCAATGGTCACTGGTCACACTATCAGCAAGTAGTAGTACTCCAGTCCTAATATGCTCCCCAAAATTAGTAAATAGTGTCTCTAACTCTCTACTCTCTTCTCTATAAACGGAGAGGACGCCAGCCACGTCCTCTCCCTATCAATCTCAATGCACGTGTGAAAATGGCGGCGACGCGCGGCTCCTTATATAGAATCCGAGTCTCGCGATAGAATCCGAGCCTCGCGAGAATCCGACAGCGGGATGATGACGTTCGGGCGCGCTCGGGTTAACCGAGCAAGGCAGGAAGATCCGAGTCTGCCTCGGACCCGTGTAAAAAGGCTGAAGTTCGGGGGGGTTCGGATTCCGAGGAACCGAACCCGCTCATCACTAGTTTGTACCACCACTTCCAATGACACTGGTTGACCCGCACAGGTGCGTCAGATCAGCCATCACAGAAATTGCCCCCACATTTAACAAAGGGGAGGAGGAATTTGATCATCAGCTTGTTGTTGCTACGCGTGGAGCACACATTGTAGTTTGTCTGAAAGAAACATGATGAGGTTTCCATTTTGTCAGTACTTCTTGTGTTTACCTGTATTACAATACACTTGAGTAAAAAAAAAACATTGAAATGGCAGACATCAGTTTGTGAGTGTATAAGCAGAGGTGGATAAAAGACATCTGTACATCCTTTGCCTCTGTACTGGCCTCCCTCTACCTCTTCTGGTCAGCTGATGATGCAGCATATCACACAAGTCTAGCATGACTGCACTGTGTGCTGGGAAATAGGAGCACTTTCATTCCTATTTATTTCTATTATTTTAATGAGCAGCATTCAGTTCTGTAGCAGAGATGAATTTAAGATGATAAAAGATTGCACGTCACTGCTTTCACATGAATACTAATTCAGCCTTCAAAATAGTTACACTCATTGACTGCGTGCTGTATGACACTTTTCATTTACAGCTATAATAAATTGTACATGGTTTTTACAGTATGGAATTGTGCGCATTTTGGAAAACAAATATTTGGAAGAATTTCAAATATAAATATTTAAGATGTGAAAATACACTCACACGCACACACGTAAACTGTGATGGCTGTAATATAAAATATACACAATATTCTGTAACTATGCAATGATAATCCGTTTAAGTAGAAGTGAGCTAATCGTTTTAATGGATTGTCTATGAAGAGCAGCGTTTTATCAATTGCATTTCTGCCCTTATTACTCCTGGTTGTTAAGGAACTAGTAGTCTTCCACTGACGCACCAGTGCAAGCAGGAAAGTCATGCTAAATACATTTTGTGACTCACTGCAATTTGCTATCTCACATCCTGGCTGTTTGGTCATTAGCTTCAGCACTGGTGGCTAATGGATGCACAGCAGGAAGTCATTTTTCATGGCAAATGTTTGATAAGAGAACTGAAAATAAAACAATAAAGCAGCAAGGAATTCATGCACCAGAATGGTTTGAGGATGGAAAGAACTCTACAAAGGACACGGCTTGTGGTGATTCTATTAATGGTGATTCATTCATGCTTGCACGTCAGCAATGTGTATGGAGAGATCATTATAGCGTAAGGCTAAATGACACTGCTTGTGAAAGTGATAGACTGGAACAGTGGAAACCTAATAAATGTGTTGCTAGCCATGATACTGTTTTGCTGTCAAGAGCAACTGTGCTATTCCAGGTTTTAGTAGTTTCAGAGGTATTGTAAATTCATGGTTTATTATAAGGATGTAGATCACCACTGGTAGTATATTATAGAGTTATTATAAAAACTTCTATGTTCCTAACAGGAACATGTGTGACTTATAAAAACTGAAGATTACAATAATTGCTGTTTGTTATATACAGTAGAGGGTCAAACGCACTATGGGCAAAAAGTAACCAAGGCAAAGATCACTTTTACTTTGAAAGGAGGAGCCACTCAATGCACAAAGTCTGTTGTCTGACTCTCTCATGTTTGATGTTAAATACAGGCAAAACATTATTTATTTATTTATTTATGTATTATTATTATTATTATTATTATTAGTAGTAGTAGTAGTAGTAGTAGTAGTAGTAGTAGTAGTAGTAGTAGTAGTATTTAGTTATATAGCACACACATATTCTGCAGAGAATATTTGGTCAGTAACATCAGTCCCTGACCCAGTAGATCTTACAATCTACATTCCCTACCACATGTACACACATTCACGCTAGGGTTAATATTGTTGGTGAGCCAATTAATCTACCAGTATATTTTTGGATTGTGTGCAAGCATGGAGAGAATATACAAACTCCACACAGTTAGGGCCATGGTGGCAATTGAACCCATGACCTCCATACTTTGAGGCATTAATGCTAACTATTGCACTGTCTGGGCTACACAAAATTATCTAATACCTACTGCAAATCTATTATCAAAGGGGACCAAGAATAACGATAAAAAAAATCTAAATGGAACCATTTTACACAGGAACACATATAAATTACCATTTGATATTCTGTAGCTTGCCTTATAAAGAAAAAGTATTATTATTATCATCATCATTTTTATGATTAGATTTACTAAATGTCAGCTTCTCAAAGCCTCCAATCATTGACATATGCTATACCAGACTGCATTAGCAGTGATTTCTATTGCCTTTTTAAACTGTTGGTTACAGTTGTCTATGATTGGCAGCTTTGAAAAGCTGACATTTAGTAAATGTATTCCCAAGTGTCTGTAGCACCATGCAGGGAGACCGGTACTGAGTTCTCCTACACTAGAAGGAACCATGTGTTGTCAGCAGAAAACTAACCTACTGTACTACTGTTTTTGGACTTTGGACTGTGATGATGATTGCCACTGTCTGTGGGATCATAAAATGGGTGAATTGATTTGTCCTATTTTGAGATTGTTTCCAAACTGTCAAAAAAAGTGGCAGCCAATCACAGTGCATGGAAATGGAAAGTAGAAAAATGCATATATGTTTATTTACAGGTAATTATATGGTGCACACATATTGCACAGTGCTTCTTGAATATTATAGTCACGCAGATCAGTCCCTGACCCAGCTGAGTTTAAAATCTGTAATTCCTATCACATGTATAAATTTACTCATACACATTTAACACTTTTACTACAGAATATTGCATACTGACCTATTCATCATGCTCAGGTGGGATTTTTTTTTAAATTTGACAAGTATGAATTGTTTTTAGCATCATTTCCTACGTATATACTTATAGACATAAAAGTATATATCATGAAATCAACTGGTATATTTGTACTAAGCATGCACTGGTACAGATCATTACTTTTACTGTACTTATCATCGGTCAGTTTGTTCATCCCCCTTACAGCCATTTTTTTTTATTATGAAGCCACAATATCCTACTTAGACAATAACTTAATTGCACTGACTGTCAGATACTCATTATAGAGCATGGGTCTTCAACATGTGGCCTCTACACATCCCAGCATGACCTGCCTCAGTTTTAGCATGCCTTAAACCACTTAACTGACGATTTTTCCCTTCAAAACTGTTAATAACATTGTTTTTAAAAAAAAAAATTTTTTAATAAAGTTTAAAAAGTATTTTTTTAAATATTTAAACATTCTATTTTGCACATCTGCAGAATGGATCTTCTCATCAAAAATGGGGGGACAGGGTGGGACAGCGCAGTCGCATGAGATCTGACCATGCCAGTTAAGTGGTTGCAAAACTGTGGCACGGCATGCTGGGATGTGTAGTTCCACAGCAGCTGGTGGGCCGCATGTTGAAGACCCATGTTATAGAGTATTCATTTTCATGAAGAAAACAACAGTAGCCAAAAAATCCTGACAATCTGACCTTAAACCAAAGAGAGGGTACGAGTCAATCAGACAAACTCATAACAGTAATTGCTTTCCAGAAAAATATCATGGTGTACTATGGGGTTCAGTATGATATACCGGCGGCCGAAATTCCTGCCGTCAGTATAGCGACAATGGCATCCCGGCCCGCCAGTATACCGGCAGCATGGTACGTGCAAAAAGTTACAGATTGGGGTGGAGCTACAGCTCCGCCCCAATCTGACTGTGTTATGTTACTGCCAGCCCATGGCATACCTCCTGGCTGCCTAACTCCACCTACCTCCTACCCTGTCACGGCCCTCTGCCCACCTCCTGTAGTGACACCTTCTCAGTTTGTCTAGCTTTTGAAGTGTATACCCACGCTCCTGCCCGTGAGTGTTTTTAGCATGCTTCTCCTGATCGCAGACTGACATTAAACCACATGCACTATTATGACAGAGCAGCTATCCCAATCTGTAGAGGGGAGAATAGTGACACTGAAAGCCTTCCTGGCAGAGAAGCCGGAGGCTACCTGCAGATGAGAGGATGCAGAGAACTGACAGAGCAGCAAACTCCTGGTGATTGGAGTCAGACACAGAGAACTGATGAATACTCCTTTCAGATAAAAGTTCCCGGGAATTTGCTGCGGCAAACCGAGTCAATCCAGGTCCTTCCTCTGTGTGAAAGGATCCACCCGGGTCGAAATTGCCAGAGCTAATTTCTATAGACAGACCAGGTGGTAGTTTTATTATTAACTCTGTGTCAGACCCATGTCATGCAGGCTCAATTGAGTGCCGATCTTGACAAAAATTATAAACAGCAGTTAGAGATTGGAGTATCTTGGAATCAGGTCAGTGACAGCCATCATCACCCCATCCCCCTTACCTGTGACTGTGGACAGGGGGAGATCCAGAAGAAAATGAAAGGTGGGGCACCATGATAGGGGAACGGTAATAGTATATTTACATGCACCTAAGGCACGCGTGCTCCCAGATAAGGGGTGTGGTATCTCAGGGGGCGTGGCCTCACAGAATACGCCTTCAGGTAATGATTGGCTGTAGGAGCGCATCCTGGTTTATTGCCAATGTTTCACCATGATGAAAATGCTGATTGGACCTTGAAATGTTGGTTACCTGTTCCATTAGTTATGGGAGCCTAGAAGGTACCCCAGCACAATATAATTATTATAGTTTTTAGTTGGTGGTGGCAGGTGCAGCATACCTTGTTTTGGGCACTGCACTGAGACTCAGACTGCAGGACACGAACTGCCCATCTTAGATTAGCAGAAGCAGCCAGCTGGATCTACAACAAGCAGCATAAGACATCTGCAGGACAGCCCTGTCACAATCACACTGGCCGCCTTCTCAAAGCTGAGCTGAGTGTGACTGCTCCTAGCATGGTGGTTAAGGAAGTGGAGGAGGAAGCGCTGGGAAACTGTGCGGTGCAGTGAGGGCTGATGAAGCATTCTGCGCCGTCATAAGTAACAGTCTAACTCGATGCTGGCATTTGAACCCCGCGCCTGGGCTGGACTCTGGCCGGCTGGCAGTGGGGGAGGTAGGGTAGCGGTGTGAGCTCCCCATAGGTTACCACACGGACTTGCTGTTAGAGCCGTGGCGAGTCCTAGTGCCTGCTGGCTCTTATATCAAATCTGACTGACGGAAATAGCAGTAGTGCTGCTGCTGTTCTCCTTTTGAAAAAAAGTCACAAACGACAGGGGGGACACGGGCCTGAGTGCCCCCTCCTCTGGACCCGCCTATGACTGTGGATGTGCCAATATGTTACCCTGTGCTTGCCTCCAGTACTGCAGTGTACACTCCAAGGACCACCTGCTCTTCCCCAATGTCTGCTGCTGCTGACCCAATGTGTATACCTGCCCCAGACCCTATTAATACCAGTCTGGGTACTGACATGAAATGTGTGTCAGGCCTTAAGAGGTAGGCTGGCATATAAAAGTACATGAAAGGAGACTCAGAGGCTGGCATATAAAGAGGCAAGACAGTGGGTTTTGAGGATGGATTTCAAAGGAACATGACTGAGGGGGCTCAGAAGCTGGCATATAAAGGGGCACGACTGAGGGAGCATTAAGGCTTGCATATAAATGAGCATGAATGAGGGGGCTCTGAATAGCGGCATGAGGGGCTTTGGGCTGACATATAAAGGGGCAAAGGGAAGTCCTGGGCTAACATAAAAGGGCATGAAGGGGCTCTGGGATGACATATAAGGGCATGAAGGGACTCTGGGCTGGCATATATAGGCATTATGGGTCTCAGAGGAATATAAAAGGGCATGAGGGTACTCTGTGGCATATAAAAGGGGATCTATCAAATAAAGTGTGATTTTGTCCACACCCTATTTATGCTCCCTGGTCATGCCCACTGTCCAGGAATATGAAAATGAAAATTGGTAACCCTAACTAAAATCACTATTTGTGGTTCTGCCTAAAAAAGTTTTACTTAATGATAACTTGTTTATAGCAATCATTAAGTGCAGAAATAAATATAATAATCATGTGGTAGGATAATAAGGGTGGTCATACAATCAAGCTGCTCCCATCTCAACCTAAAGATCACACATGTATACATCATATTCAAACTACATGTCTGCTTGTAGTGAACAGGCAAATTGATGAGGATGATTATGATTATGTGTATGGTCTCATAGGCTTGGATGAAGTGGAGTAAAATTATTTCTTTTAGAGAAATAATACAATGATCTGCTCACAACAAAATCCTGCAAGAGGTAATTAATGGACTAATAGAAGCTATCATCTAAATTCCCTACCAGGCAATTAGAAAATATATTGCTACCACTACAAAAAAAAAAAATCAAATTTGATGGAAACAATGCAGATGAATTTTGAAAAAGAAGATCTGCCTAATTCAGCAATATATGGACAGAAATGCTGGAAGTTTTTTGCCCATGACATACAGTATTGTAAACAAAGCAGTCAGTAGTACTCGAAAAAGTGAACATGCTGATATTCCTAAAAATTAACTGACAAAGAATAACATATACATCTACTGTACTATACTGCATAGTGGCACATTCAGGGGGGGGTTCTGAGTACCCAGACCGAGGCCTCATCCCGTAATCTGAGCCCCAGACCAGTATGAATTTATTCTATGAGAAATGTATGGTTTTGACCCCGCCTCCTTTTAACAGGCCTGTTATTCTAAACACTAAGGGGACAAGATGCAAAGTACCTGTTCCTGGCATCGCTCCCATCAGTGACCTGCTGCATCTCCCCAATGGTTGAACGTGAATATCATTAAGTATGGCATGTGTGTATTTGTGTATATATTAGCTGAATACCTGTGTTTCGCTACAGAATTTCAAGTATAATCAAAAATATTTTATTGTATGGTAATCTGTAGTCTCTGTAGTAACTTTATATGCTTTTTCCAGCTCACTTTATATGCAGTTTCCAGCTCACTTTATATGCAGCTTCCAGCACACTTTATATGCAGCTTCCAGCTCACTTTATATGCAGCTTCTACCTCACTTTATATGCAGCTTTCAGCACACTTTATATGCAGCTTCCAGCTCACTTTATATGCAGCTTCTACCTCACTTTATATGCAGCTTCCAGCTCACTTTATATGCAGCTTCCAGGAAACTTTATATGCAGTTTCCAGCTCACTTTATATGCAGCTTCTACCTCACTTTATATGCAGCTTCCAGCTCACTTTATATGCAGTTTCCAGCTCACTTTATATGCAGCTTCCAGCTCACTTTATATGCAGCTTCAAGGACACTTTATATGCAGTTTCCCTCTCACTTTATATGCAGCTTCCAGCACACTTTATATGCAGCTTCCAGCTCACTTTATATGCAGCTTCTACCTCAATTTATATGCAGCTTCCAGCTCACTTAATATGCAGCTTCCAGGACACTTTATATGCAGTTTCCAGCTCACTTTATATGCAGCTTCTACCCCACTTTATATGCAGCTTCCAGCACACTTTATATGCAGCTTCTACCTCACTTTATATGCAGCTTCCAGCTCACTTTATATGCAGCTTCCAGGAAACTTTATATGCAGTTTCCAGCTCACTTTATATGCAGCTTCTACCTCACTTTATATGCAGCTTCCAGCTCACTTTATATGCAGTTTCCAGCTCACTTTATATGCAGCTTCCAGCTCACTTTATATGCAGCTTCCAGCTCACTTTATATGCAGCTTCTACCTCAATTTATATGCAGCTTCCAGCTCACTTAATATGCAGCTTCCAGGACACTTTATATGCAGTTTCCAGCTCACTTTATATGCAGCTTCTACCCCACTTTATATGCAGCTTCCAGCTCACTTTATATGCAGCTTCTACCTCACTTTATATGCAGCTTCCAGCTCACTTTATATGCAGCTTCCAGGAAACTTTATATGCAGTTTCCAGCTCACTTTATATGCAGCTTCTACCTCACTTTATATGCAGCTTCCAGCTCACTTTATATGCAGTTTCCAGCTCACTTTATATGCAGCTTCCAGCTCACTTTATATGCAGCTTCCAGCTCACTTTATATGCAGTTTCCAGCTCACTTTATATGCAGCTTCCAGGACACTTTATATGTAGCTTCTACCTCACTTTATATACAGCTTCTACCTCACTTTATATGCAGCTTCCAGCTCACTTTATATGCAGCTTCCAGCTCACTTTATATGCAGTTTCCAGCTCACTTTATATGCAGCTTCCAGGACACTTTATATGCAGCTTCTACCTCACTTCATATGCAGCTTCCAGCACACTTTACATGCAGCTTCTACCTCACTTTATATACAGCTTCTACCTCACTTTATATGCAGCTTCCAGCACATTTTATATGCAGCTTCTAGCTCACCTTATATGCAGCTTCTACCTCACTTTATATGCAACTTCTACCTCACTTCATATGCAGCTTCCAGCTCACTTTATATGCAGCTTCTACCTCACTTTATATGCAGCTTCTACCTCACTTCATTTGCAGCTTCCAGCTCACTTTATATGCAGCTTCTACCTCACTTCATATGCAGCTTCCAGCACACTTTATATGCAGCTTCCAGCTCACCTTATATGCAGCTTCTACCTCACTTTATATGCAGCTTCTACCTCACTTTATATGCAGCTTCCAGTACAATTTATATGTATCTTCGAGCTCACTTTATATGCAGCTTCTACCTCACTTTTTATGCAGCTTCTACCTCGCTTTATATGCAGCTTCCAGTACAATTTACATGCAGCTTCCAGCTCACTTTATATGCAGTTTCCCTCTCACTTTATATGCAGCTTCCAGCTCACTTTATATGCAGCTTCCAGCACATTTTATATGCAGCTTCTACCTCACTTCATATGCAGCTTCCAGCTCACTTTGTATGCAGCTTCTACCTCACTTTATATGCAGCTTCCAGCACACTTTATATGCAGCTTCCAGCACACTTTATATGCAGCTTCCAGCACACTTTATATGCAGCTTCTACCTCACTTTATATGCAGCTTCCAGCACACTTTATATGCAGCTTCCAGCATACTTTATATGCAGCTTCCAGCACACTTTATATGCAGCTTCCAGCTCACTTTATATGCAGCTTCTACCTCACTTTATATGCAGCTTCCAGTACAATTTATATGCAGCTACCAGCTCACTTTTTATGCAGCTTCTACCTCACTTTATATGCAGCTTCCAGCACACTTTATATGCAGCTTCCAGCACACTTTATATGCAGCTTCTACCTCACTTTATATGCAGCTCCCAGCACACTTTATATGCAGCTTCCAGCACACTTTATATGCAGCTTCCAGCACACTTTATATGCAGCTTCTACCTCACTTTATATGCAGCTTCCAGCACACTTTATATGCAGCTTCCAGCACACTTTATATGCAGCTTCCAGCACACTTTATATGCAGCTTCCAGCTCACTTTATATGCAGCTTCTACCTCACTTTATATGCAGCTTCCAGTACAATTTATATGCAGCTACCAGCTCACTTTTTATGCAGCCTCTACCTCACTTTATATGCAGCTTCCAGGACAATTTATATGCAGCTTCCAGCACACTCTCGAACTGTTTGGGGAAGAGAGTTCCATAGAGGTGGAGCCACATGACTAAAAGCTCGACCCCCAGATGAATTACGGGAGATTCTATGTACTGCTAATAGTCCTTCAACTACAGATCGCAGTAGATGGTTTATGGCTTTTACAATGTATTTACTATGATTTCTGGGGGGGGGGGGGTTAATGCACTTTACTATGATTTCTGGCTTTTTCAATACACTTTACATGATTTCTGGCTTTTTCAATACACTTTACATGGTTTCTGGCTTTTTCAATGCATTTACTATGTTTCTGGCTTTTACTCTCTTCCCTTTATAGGGTGTTATATGCAGTTTCCCACTCACTTTATATGCAGCTTCCAGTATACTTTATATGCAGCTTCCAGTACACTTTATATGCAGCTTCCAGTATACTTTATATGCAGTTTCCCACTCACTTTATATGCAGCTTCCAGTATACTTTATATGCAGCTTCCAGTACACTTTATATGCAGCTTCCAGTATACTTTATATGCAGTTTCCCACTCACTTTATATGCAGCTTCCAGCACACTTTACTGTATATGCAGCTTCTAGCTAACTTTACACTTCAACATGCTGTCATTGTAGCAAAAACTTTAAAATGTCCAGTACAATAGTTATACTTTAAATAAAGAATTCCATTCCCAGTCCTAGGGCGTGATTCTGAGTAGCACGCAAAAGCGCACACGGCAGAATCCTTCCCTCATCTACAGTACATCTGTGTGAATTAATGTGCAAGGACTCAGACGTCCAGTTTTAGCATTCGTGCATCATGTGATAACAAATGGTGCGTCAATATACGCCACCATCGGTCACACCACCCAAACTTTCAGTAGCCTTATGGCAGGTGAAGTCTCTGCTTCTGACCATGGCCTTGTAGGCTTGTCTGTGAACACAGCAGCTTTCAATAACATGCCCGGTATACTGACTTTTATTGTGTTTATTTCTAGTCACCTCACAGTCACTACCCAGGAATGCGTATCACTTTTCTGACACCTTTTTTTAGCCCCCATCTCTAAATCAGGCCATACGGTATAACTATGACAAACTTTGACACATATTGGGTATTCCTGTATTCCTGAGAACCTCCTGAGAAATGTGTGGCTTACACTGTGTAACTAACAACATTAGGTTAGCAATAATGTAACAGTATTTAACAGTATTTTTTCCCACCAGCATATTCCCTTTTTTCCATTAGTTAATGCTTCTAACATAGGAAGATATTAATTTCAATTTACTACCAAACGAAAGTCTTACAGTATCTGTCCCAGAGAAAAACTATTTTCCTCTGATCACTGGGAGATCCGTCGTCATCAAGTGGTAATAAGGGGAATCAGAGTGTGGTTTGTTTACATAATAGTGATATGATCATCTTCTGTAACTACGGTAATAACCAAACAAAACCACATGGGTACCATCTCAGTAGCAGGGTTCTGCAAAGGACAGGTCACTTCTTGCAATTGAAATGAAAGATGGTTTGTCTCCAGCTGGGAAACATTTCTTCAGAATACAATCAGAGAAACCAAATAATACGCTTCTGCAATTGGTAACAGCAGACACTACAGTATAGATAGATTGATTTGATGTCTTTGTAGCATACAGGAAAACACTGGTTGGTTGGTTGGTTGGTTGGTTGGTTGGTTGGTTGGTTGGTTGGTTGGTTGGTTGGTTGGTATTATCTATCACATATAATTTTAGTGCATTGACCGAGCAAACAGTCCTATCGTCAGTATGGAGACTATAAGAAATGTTACCCATTTTTAGGGCAAAATTAATTATTCATTAATTTGATTTTGCACTTCCTGTGGATCCACTGAATATTAACTATAAAAAAGATGGTTTTATCATAATAGTTATGTAAATATATAACTATTGTGTGTGTTTGCAGGTTTTGTCCTTTATTTGAGGAATTTGCTATTTGTCACTATAGCATCTGGGAATATAGATGTACAGTGGTAATTCAAGGATGATTGCAAAATAACATTCTTCTCTAATGGGCAAAACCATGTGCACTGCAGGGGGGGCAGATATGACATGTGCAGAGAGAGTTACATTTGGGTGGGGTGTGTTCAAACTGAAATCTAAATTGCAGTGTAAAAATAAAGCAGCCAGTATTTACCCTGCACATAAACAATATAAACCACCCACATCTAAGGATCTCTGCACATGTTATATCTGCCCCACCTGCAGTGCACATGGTTTTTCCCATTAGGGGAAAATTTTATTTTACAATCAACCTTGAATTAAGCCCATAGTCTATATATTTACCTCTCCACCGATAAAAATGTAATCACTGGGAAATGGCGTAGCACAGTGCCAGAATCTGCTAGTGAGAGAGGTGGGGCCTACACCGACAATGCAGAGTGGACCCCTCCACTTTTAACTCCCTTGCATATGTTTTTATGTGTAAGAAACTCATTTTCATGCTGTGCAAACTGGGAAAGAAAATGTGTCTGTGTGTATGTATCTGTTTCTGCATCTAGATTGCATCCACCTATACTTGGAGAAGCAGGAAGTAGGTGGGTAGTGTCCTGCAATACAAGCTGCCTACAGTACAGGTGCTTTTATCTGTGTCATAATTAGGGGCATATATCTTGCGGGTACTGCAATGCTAGTGCAAAGATATTCAATCATGATTAACTTTTTTGCCGCTTTGATTGGCTGATTGTGTATTGGCCCCTAAAACTAATAGTACTGTAATTAAATAATTAGTGTCACAGCTATATTTTGGTTAGCACAGGAAATAAGATTCACACTGCATTTTTAAATTGGTAAACAACAGAAGTGGGAGTCTTTTTATTTCATTATATTTTATATGGAGAATGCAACTGGTGCATTTACTACTAAAACTAACGAACTGTATCTCTATGCTATCATAAATATACACAATTGTACTCATGCAATGGCTTCTTACACAGGAGTACCAACAGCAATTTAGGAATATTAAAGTAGAGAGGTTTTTTTTTTTTGGTTTTCCTGAAATTCAAACACACCCAAAATGAAGGGTTCTGAGTTGAATCGAGTCCCAGTTCGGAATTGCTTTGAGGTATGAATGGAACCAAATCCCAGTTTGGGTCAGTTGTCAGTTCGGAAATCAGATTTAAAAATTGAACTCGGTTTTGGATTGTAATTAAACTAGAGATTAGCGGGTTTGGTTCTCAGAGAACCGAACCCCCCTAAACATAACGTTCCATACCAGAATCCGAGTACAGCTCTGGACTTGCCGCCAGTCTCGGATCCCAGAATGAGGCAAAACGTCATCATCCCGCAGTTGGATTCTCATCTGTTTTGGATTCCATATAAACAGCAGCGCGTCACCGCCATTTTCACTCCGGACTTGGAGAGTGAGGGAGACAAACCTCTGTCTCTCTCTGGGTGGTGGCGTTGGGTGGAGTCAGTGTGTGCTCTGTAGGGGTGCTGTTCCTGCTGTTAGGGGTGCTGTTCTGATTGTCACTGGTGTTTCATGTGCTGTTAGGGAAGCTGCAGCAGTACATGGGTGTTGCTGTTCTGGCTGTTACTGTGTTGTTAAGGAGGCAGGGGCACTGTCCTCCTGTATGCAGTGAAAATATATGGGGGCTGGCTGTAAAAATTCAGGGGTGCAGTGAAAATCAATGTACACTGGCCCTAACTTGTAGGCTGTAAAAATTCTGGGGTGCAGGGAATATAAATGTACACTGACCCTGTCTTGCATACTGTAAAATTACAAGAGTGTTGTAAAAATACAGAGGTGCTGGCACTGTCCACTGTTGCGAGGTCTAGGCCTGACCTTCCATAGACTGTATGGGAGAAAAGGCTCCTACCACCATTTGCATGCCGTCTGCAAGTGCTGGGAGGTACACCGCCAGTCCAGTTGCTGATATTGAGATTGAGGATGTCACTGTAGAAGTACACCAGGATGAGGAGTATATTGGTGTAGCTGGCGCTGAGGAAGAAGTTGACAATCGTAATGTGGTTTGTTTGAATAAGGCACCAGTGGAGGCAGTTGTTGGCCATGGGATGAAAAAAACCATTGTCATGCCTGGGCAAAATGCCAAAAAAGCCACCTCTTTGGTTTGGAACTATTTCTCCACAAATCCAGACAACAGGTGTCAAGCCATCTGTAGCTTTTGCCAATCCATAAAAAGTAGAGGTAAGGACGTTAACCACCTAGGAACATCCTCCCTTATACGTCACCTGCAGTGCATTCATCATAAGTTATTGTAAAGTTCAGAAACTTTGGGTAATAGCGTAAGCAGTCCACTGAAACCTAAATTATGTGATTTGTTTGAATATTATTTCTCTGTGAGGATGAGGATGTAAACACTGAAGGAGGGGGGAATCTGAGAATGAGGACAACATCTTGCCTCTGTAGGGCCAGTTTGTGCAAGGAGAGATTAATTGCTTCTTTTTTGGTGTGGGCCCAAACAAACCAATCATTACAGTCTCATGGCAGACCCTGTCACTGAAATGATTGGTTTGTTAAAGTGTGTATGGCCTGTTTATCCAACATAAGGGTGGATGGGAGGGCCCAAGGGCAATTCCATCTTGCACGTCTTTTCTTTGACGCATCATTTCAAGGGTGCTGCCCCTCTGCCCTATCAAACCAGGTGTGCTGCCCTACTACCATTTAAATCCAGGTGTTCTGTTGCCTGTCTGCTGTGCTGTGTAATTCTCCACGGGTGCTGCCTCTGCTGTATAAGTCATGCGGTGCTGCCATATAATTTCAAGGGTGCTGCTGTACTTGATCCTAAGTTTAAATGAAAGCCTAGAGCAGAATATGAAACAAGGTTCAACATCACAAACAGATTTATGATAACATAGCCGCAAAGGTGGAAATGGAAATTGCAATTTTGACGAAATGTTTTCCAATGAGACCACATTTGTGGCCAAAGTCAATGTGACTCAGAAGAGACAGAATCATAATACAGCACAACTGCCAGAGGGGTAAAATTAGATTTTCTGCCGAAGCATTAGAGAGAGGTTCTTCTCAATTATTTCATGTTAGGGACTCACTCAAATGATTGGCTCCAATTAGTCTACCTTAATTTTGATTTATTATTAATGTTCTACATTTTGGGATTATTTATTTACAAGATGAACATTTGTTGTACGGGGTTCTTTTCCTAAGGGCTGCCTAGGGTTATCGCAAGACATTGCGATGTTAGAAGAACAGAGTTCAGTGATCTTGCATTGCATCAGCTTTCCATTGCACTGCAGCACTAGATGGGACAGGAGCTCCTGTGAGGCACAAACAGTTACTGAATAAGGCCCAGTATAGAGTCTCATGGTGGCTTACAGCCAAGAGGATGTCTGACTTGCCAACCTGAGGCATGCTGTGGGCACAGAGGTTAGCATTGCTTCCTCTCACAGTCCTACTTATAGTATGAAATTATTTTCTATTGTAGAGTGGTGTTAAGTTCAAATTCCTAGTTGCACTAAAACAAGATGTTTGCTATGGACACAAAGTTAAACAATGGGTACTTTGGCCGCACGCTACGTCTTAGCCGGCACAATGGACACACAAAGGATGCCATGTGAGGTTCAGTACGCTAAACCCAATAGAAAGTGAATGCAACACCAATTGTAGTTATTAATGTTGTGGTCCAATGCATCAACAGTTTGTTTACTAATTTAAGCAAAGGTAAAACAATACAATGAAAGCTACAGCC
Organism: Pseudophryne corroboree; assembly: GCF_028390025.1. NCBI lineage: Eukaryota > Metazoa > Chordata > Amphibia > Anura > Myobatrachidae > Pseudophryne > Pseudophryne corroboree. The sequence continues at coordinate 431,462,842 of NC_086447.1, read as the reverse complement.
AATACATAGAGACACATGCGCTCCTGGATCCAGGCCTCAGTCGTCTAGAAAGATGACCTCTGAGAAAGGTGACTGAAACCTGGGCCAGGTGACTGTCTTTTTATACACTTTTCCAAAAACAGTACAATGGGGAATATAAGATCTTCTTCCATTGGTCCAGGGGCGGGACATATTCAATACACCGTGGGTCGTTGGTCAGTTCGAACACTGGGCGGTGCCTAATCTTGGGATGTGATTACAGTTGTTTACCTCTGGGCTCACACCTTAAGACCAGTTCAAAGCCGACCACAGTATACATGAGTCCGGAATCGCTAATAACTTGTTGCCGCAATATGTGACAATATTCTCACAATCACCAGATTACTACTTATGTGACCCTGAACAATTTGATCCCACACAGTGTCAATATGAAGTCCCATCCCTGTACTACACATATGGCTGGATATCTAATGAAACAATACCTATATATATATATATATATATATATATATATATATATATATATACAGTTGACCAGCTGTGTTAAGACTATGTGTAACTCATTGTGTGGGGGACAGGTCAGTATTATGTAAGCCATAAAGCCATAATGCATAATACATTTGACATGCCACTAATAATTCAAATATCAATGTCTGGTCTGTATTGTATTGAATACAACTTCATGGTCGCCTGGCTTAGATCACTTAAGAAGCACACAGGATTCTGATATGTGCATGGGTGTGTTAAGTACACATTCAGGAATCTGCATATCCTTAGCAATTGTATGGTATCTTGCTTCTTGTTTGTTAGACTGTAGTTCAGAGACTATTACAGCACAGAATCAATAGGATCACCACCAAGTCCCAATTGTTCAGGCTAACAATTGAGGCAAACACTGGTATTTACACATCCAATCAGTCAAAGGTCTATATGACACAATGCCTGTTTGGACAGAGTAAGAAATATTTGCTATTGTGTTGCAGTATGATATTTATTAACAAATGCATCTTCTACCGTAATGTGCACAGTAACTCGCCATTCCAGTCATTTGCGCCCTACCGTATTACCAAAAGCATGCGTATTTGACGCATGCATCATAGACGCACCTATTAGTAAATGCCATAGTGTATTCTAAATAGCAAAATATGCAATTTGACTTTTAAAGTGCTAAGCTCCACTAGGGCATGGGCTCAATAACAAAACAATTCTCTGCACAGTCCAGCTTAGTACTGTACCGAACCCACCCAAACTCAACTTGCCCCATCCTGGGCTACTGTGGGATCTCAGGAGGGGCTGCTAAAACATCTAAGGGGCTGCTTTATTTAAAAATTAAATATGAAAAAACTAAACAAGACACACAGGTTTGCTTACATGCGTGTAAATAGGACACACAGGTATGCTCACATGGGTGTAACTGGGAGCTGTGAAAAACAAAAATAAGGCATCTGCCACAAAATATGTAAATAAAAATGCAAAAAAAAAAATGGAAAAAAGAAGCCCACGATATTTTCAAAAAATTAGTCTCCAGACTCCGTGGAGGGGAAAATATCCAATCTTGAGCCTGTGGTATACACCAGTTTATTTGCATCCCAGCATTAAATCTGAGATTATCTTAATCCCTGAAAATGGAAAAGGGGTTGCAAATTTGGAGGCTTTGGCCCCTAGTTTTTCAGTTTGTCTAGTTATGTGGTAATTATATATTTACTTGGTTGAAGTTCTTTCCATTCCACATGAATATAGGGGTGAAGGTGAAAGCCTGTGTGTTGTTCCTGATTGCATGTGCCTCTCTAATTTTTAATTACCTTCTTGACACTGTCCTCTTCCTCTTGCCTCTTCTCACAATGTGAAAAGTCATCAAAGAAGGAGGTGGTATGTTTGTAGCTAGCTATGATTCGGAGAACTTGGCGAGCTTTTTTTAAGGGGAACCACCTGTCGCTGAAATGATGGGTTTATTAAACTGTGCATGTCCTGTTTAAACAACATCCAGATCCAAAACACAAACGGAGATCCAGATCCAAAACCAAAACACAAAACCCAAAAAGTGTCCGCCGCACATCTCTAAAGTAAAAAGGTCAAAATTACATGATTTTAGCTGTTTTTATCGTTTTGTTATAATAATTTTTTTTATTAATGTTTAACAATGTTTATGGATTTTAAAGGAATCCAAAACTGAACCAAAAACAAAATCTGAATGAAAACACTTGAGGTTAGTCTAGCCAAAACCAAAACACGATTATCAATTAGAACCTAGACCAAAATTAAAACACAGAGTTCCTAACTCATTTCTACATAAAAGAGCAGCTTACAAGAAACAGCATTCACAGGAGTACAGCAAACAGGTAGGTCATGGTCTGTAGGACCCTTCAAAGGAGTACAGCAAACAGGTAGCTCAGGGTCTGTAGTACCCAGCACCCTTCACAGGAGTACAATAAACAGGTAGGCCAGGATTTGTAGTACCCAGCATCCTTCACAGGAGTACAGCAAACAGGTAGCTCAGGGTCTGTAGTACCCAGCACCCTTCCCAGGAGTACAATAAACAGGTAGGTCAGGGTCTGTAGTACCCAGCACCCTTCACAGGAGTACAATAAACAGGTAGGTCAGGGTCTGTAGTACCCAGCACCCTTCACAGGAGTACAATAAACAGGTAGGTCAGGGTCTGTAGTACCAGCATCCTTCACAGGAGTACAGTAAACCAGTAGGCCAGGGTCTGTAGTACCAGCATCCTTCACAGGAGTACAGTAAACAGGTAGGCCAGGGTCTGTAGTACCCAGCACCTTTCACAGGAGTACAATAAACAGGTAGGCCAGGGTCTGTAGTACCCAGCACCCTTCACAGGAGTACAATAAATAAGTAGGCCAGGGTCTGTAGTACCCAGCACCCTTCACAGGAGTACAATAAACAGGTAGGTCAGGGTCTGTAGTACCAAGCACCCTTCACAGAAGTACAATAAACAGGTAAGTCAGGGTCTGTAGTACCAAGTACCCTTCACAGAAGTACAATAAACAGGTAGGCCAGGGTCCGTAGTACCCAGCACCCTTCACAGGAGTACAATAAACAGGTAGGTCAGGGTCTGTAGTACCCAGCACCCTTCACAGGAGTACAGTAAACAGGTAGGCCAGGGTCTGTAGTACCCAGCACCTTTCACAGGAGTACAATAAATAGGTAGGCCAGGGTCTGTAGTACCCAGCACCCTTCACAGGAGTACAGTAAACAGGTAGGCCATGGTCTGTAGTACCCAGCACCTTTCACAGGAGTACAATAAACAGGTAGGCCAGGGTCTGTAGTACCCAGCACCCTTCACAGGAGTACAATAAACAGGTAGGCCAGGGTCTGTAGTACCAAGCACCCTTCACAGGAGTACAATAAACAGGTAGGCCAGGGTCTGTAGTACCCAGCACCCTTCACAGGAGTACAGCAGACAGGTAGGTCAGGGTCTGTAGTACCCAGCACCCTTCACAGGAGTACAATAAACAGGTAGGCCAGGGTCTGTAGTACCCAGCACCCTTCACAGGAGTACAGCAGATAGGTAGGTCAGGGTTTGTAGTACCCAGCACCCTTTACAGGAGTACAATAAACAGGTATGCCAGGGTCTGTAGTACCCAGCGCCCTTCACAGGAGTACAATAAACAGGTAGGTCAGGGTCTGTAGTACCCAGCACCCTTCACAGGAGTACAGAAAACAGGTAGGTCAGGGTCTGTAGTACCCAGCACCCTTCACAGGAGTACAATAAACAGGTAGGCCAGGGTTTGTAGTACCCAGCATCCTTCACAGGAGTACAATAAACAGGTAGCTCAGGGTCTGTAGTACTCAGCACCGTTCACAGGAGTACAATAAACAGGTAGTTCAGGGTCTGTAGTACCAGCACCCTTCACAGTAGTACAATAAACAGGTAGGCCACGGTCTGTAGTACCCGGTACCCTTCACAGGAGTACAGAAAACAGTAAGGTCAGGGTCTGTAGCACCCATCACCCTTCACAGGAGTACAATAAACAGGTAGGTCAGGGTCTGTAGTACCCAGCACCCTTCACAGGAGTACAGTAAACAGGTAGGCCAGGGTCTGTAGTACCCAGCACCTTTCACAGGAGTACAATAAACAGGTAGGCAAGGGTCTGTAGTACCCAGCACCCTTCACAGGAGTACAGTAAACAGGTAGGCCAGGGACTGTAGTACCCAGCACCCTTCAATGGAGTACATTAAACAGGTAGGCCAGGGTTTGTAGTACCCAACATCCTTCACAGGAGTACAGCAAACAGGAAGCTCAGGGTCTGTAGTACCCAGCACCCTTCCCAGGAGTACAATAAACAGGTAGGTCAGGGTCTGTATTACCCAGCACCCTTCACAGGAGTACAATAAACAGGTAGGTCAGGGTCTGTAGTACCCAGCACCCTTCACAGGAGTACAATAAACAGGTAGGTCAGGGTCCATAGTACCAGCATCCTTCACAGGAGTACAGTAAACAAGTAGGCCAGGGTCTGTAGTACCAGCATCCTTCACAGAAGTACAATAAACAGGTAGGCCAGGGTCTGTAGTACCCAGGACCCTTCACAGGAGTACAATAAACAAGTAGGCCAGGGTCTGTAGTACCCAGCACCCTTCACAGGAGTACAATAAACAGGTAGGTCAGGGTCTGTAGTACCCAGCACCCTTCACAGGAGTACAATAAACAGGTAGGTCAGGGTCTGTAGTACCCAGCACCCTTCACAGAAGTACAATAAACAGGTAGGCCAGGGTCTTTAGAACACAGCACCCTTCACAGGAGTACAATAAACAGGTAGGCCAGGGTCTGTAGTACCCAGCACCCTTCACAGGAGTACAGTAAACAGGTAGGCCAGGGTCTGTAGTACCCAGCACCTTTCAAAGGAGTACAATAAACAGGTAGGCCAGGGTCTGTAGTACCCAGCACCCTTCACAGGAGTACAGCAGACAGGTAGGTCAGGGTCTGTAGTACCCAGCACCCTTCACAGGAGTACAATAAACAGGTAGGCCAGGGTCTGTAGTACCCAGCACCCTTCACAGGAGTACAGCAGATAGGTAGGTCAGGGTTTGTAGTACCCAGCACCCTTTACAGGAGTACAATAAACAGGTAGGCCAGGGTCTGAAGTACCCAGCGCCCTTCACAGGAGTACAATAAACAGGTAGGTCAGGGTCTGTAGTACCCAGCACCCTACACAGGAGTACAATTAACAGGTAGGCCAGGGTCTGTAGTACCCAGCACCCTTCACAGGAGTACAGAAAAGAGGTAGGTCAGGGTCTGTAGCACCCATCACCCTTCACAGGAGTACAATAAACAGGTAGCTCAGGGTCTGTAGTACCCAGCACCCTTCACAGGAGTACAATAAACAGGTAGGCCAGAGTTTGTAGTAGAGATGAGCGCCTGAAATTTTTCGGGTTTTGTGTTTTGGTTTTGGGTTCGGTTCCGCGGCCATGTTTTGGGTTCGAACGCGTTTTGGCAAAACCTCACCGAATTATTTTTGTCGGATTCGGGTGTGTTTTGGATTCGGGTGTTTTTTTTCCAAAAACACTAAAAAACAGCTTAAATCATAGAATTTGGGGGTCATTTTGATCCCAAAGTATTATTAACCTCAAAAACCATAATTTACACTCATTTTCAGTCTATTCTGAATACCTCACACCTCACAATATTATTTTTAGTCCTAAAATTTGCACCGAGGTCGCTGTGTGAGTAAGATAAGCGACCCTAGTGGCCGACACAAACACCGGGCCCATCTAGGAGTGGCACTGCAGTGTCACGCAGGATGTCCCTTCCAAAAAACCCTCCCCAAACAGCACATGACGCAAAGAAAAAAAGAGGCGCAATGAGGTAGCTGTGTGAGTAAGATTAGCGACCCTAGTGGCCGACACAAACACCGGGCCCATCTAGGAGTGGCACTGCAGTGTCACGCAGGATGGCCCTTCCAAAAAACCCTCCCCAAACAGCACATGACGCAAAGAAAAAAAGAGGCGCAATGAGGTAGCTGACTGTGTGAGTAAGATTAGCGACCCTAGTGGCCGACACAAACACCGGGCACATCTAGGAGTGGCACTGCAGTGTCACGCAGGATGTCCCTTCCAAAAAACCCTCCCCAAACAGCACATGACGCAAAGAAAAAAAGAGGCGCAATGAGGTAGCTGTGTGAGTAAGATTAGCGACCCTAGTGGCCGACACAAACACCGGGCCCATCTAGGAGTGGCACTGCAGTGTCACGCAGGATGTCCCTTCCAAAAAACCCTCCCCAATCAGCACATGATGCAAAGAAAAAGAAAAGAAAAAAGAGGTGCAAGATGGAATTATCCTTGGGCCCTCCCACCCACCCTTATGTTGTATAAACAAAACAGGACATGCACACTTTAACCAACCCATCATTTCAGTGACAGGGTCTGCCACACGACTGTGACTGATATGACGGGTTGGTTTGGACCCCCCCCAAAAAAGAAGCAATTAATCTCTCCTTGCACAAACTGGCTCTACAGAGGCAAGATGTCTACCTCATCTTCACCCTCCGATATATCACCGTGTACATCCCCCTCCTCACAGATTATCAATTCGTCCCCACTGGAATCCACCATCTCAGCTCCCTGTGTACTTTGTGGAGGCAATTGCTGCTGGTCAATGTCTCCGCGGAGGAATTGATTATAATTCATTTTAATGAACATCATCTTCTCCACATTTTCTGGATGTAACCTCGTACGCCGATTGCTGACAAGGTGAGCGGCGGCACTAAACACTCTTTCGGAGTACACACTTGTGGGAGGGCAACTTAGGTAGAATAAAGCCAGTTTGTGCAAGGGCCTCCAAATTGCCTCTTTTTCCTGCCAGTATAAGTACGGACTGTGTGACGTGCCTACTTGGATGCGGTCACTCATATAATCCTCCACCATTCTATCAATGTTGAGAGAATCATATGCAGTGACAGTAGACGACATGTCCGTAATCGTTGTCAGGTCCTTCAGTCCGGACCAGATGTCAGCATCAGCAGTCGCTCCAGACTGCCCTGCATCACCGCCAGCGGGTGGGCTCGGAATTCTGAGCCTTTTCCTCGCACCCCCAGTTGCGGGAGAATGTGAAGGAGGAGATGTTGACAGGTCGCGTTCCGCTTGACTTGACAATTTTGTCACCAGCAGGTCTTTCAACCCCAGCAGACCTGTGTCTGCCGGAAAGAGAGATCCAAGGTAGGCTTTAAATCTAGGATCGAGCACGGTGGCCAAAATGTAGTGCTCTGATTTCAACAGATTGACCACCCGTGAATCCTTGTTAAGCGAATTAAGGGCTGCATCCACAAGTCCCACATGCCTAGCGGAATCGCTCCGTGTTAGCTCCTTCTTCAATGCCTCCAGCTTCTTCTGCAAAAGCCTGATGAGGGGAATGACCTGACTCAGGCTGGCAGTGTCTGAACTGACTTCACGTGTGGCAAGTTCAAAGGGCATCAGAACCTTGCACAACGTTGAAATCATTCTCCACTGCACTTGAGACAGGTGCATTCCATCTCCTATATCGTGCTCAATTGTATAGGCTTGAATGGCCTTTTGCTGCTCCTCCAACCTCTGAAGCATATAGAGGGTTGAATTCCACCTCGTTACCACTTCTTGCTTCAGATGATGGCAGGGCAGGTTCAGTAGTTTTTGGTGGTGCTCCAGTCTTCTGTACGTGGTGCCTGTACGCCGAAAGTGTCCCGCAATTTTTCTGGCCACCGACAGCATCTCTTGCACGCCCCTGTCGTTTTTTAAAAAATTCTGCACCACCAAATTCAAGGTATGTGCAAAACATGGGACGTGCTGGAATTTGCCCATATTTAATGCACACACAATATTGCTGGCGTTGTCCGATGCCACAAATCCACAGGAGAGTCCAATTGGGGTAAGCCATTCCGCGATGATCTTCCTCAGTTGCCGTAAGAGGTTTTCAGCTGTGTGCGTATTCTGGAAAGCGGTGATACAAAGCGTAGCCTGCCTAGGAAAGAGTTGGCGTTTGCGAGATGCTGCTACTGGTGCCGCCGCTGCTGTTCTTGCGGCGGGAGTCCATACATCTACCCAGTGGGCTGTCACAGTCATATAGTCCTGACCCAGCCCTGCTCCACTTGTCCACATGTCCGTGGTTAAGTGGACATTGGGTACAACTGCATTTTTTAGGACACTGGTGAGTCTTTTTCTGACGTCCGTGTACATTCTCGGTATCGCCTGCCTAGAGAAGTGGAACCTAGATGGTATTTGGTAACGGGGGCACACTGCCTCAATAAATTGTCTAGTTCCCTGTGAACTAACGGCGGATACCGGACGCACGTCTAACACCAACATAGTTGTCAAGGACTCAGTTATCCGCTTTGCAGTAGGATGACTGCTGTGATATTTCATCTTCCTCGCAAAGGACTGTTGAACAGTCAATTGCTTACTGGAAGTAGTACAAGTGGGCTTACGACTTCCCCTCTGGGATGACCATCGACTCCCAGCGGCAACAACAGCAGCGCCAGCAGCAGTAGGCGTTACACGCAAGGATGCATCGGAGGAATCCCAGGCAGGAGAGGACTCGTCAGACTTGCCAGTGACATGGCCTGCAGGACTATTGGCATTCCTGGGGAAGGAGGAAATTGACACTGAGGGAGTTGGTGGGGTGGTTTGCGTGAGCTTGGTTACAAGAGGAAGGGATTTACTGGTCAGTGGACTGCTTCCGCTGTCACCCAAAGTTTTTGAACTTGTCACTGACTTATTATGAATGCGCTGCAGGTGACGTATAAGGGAGGATGTTCCGAGGTGGTTAACGTCCTTACCCCTACTTATTACAGCTTGACAAAGGGAACACACGGCTTGACACCTGTTGTCCGCATTTCTGGTGAAATACCTCCACACCGAAGAGCTGATTTTTTTGGTATTTTCACCTGGCATGTCAACGGCCATATTCCTCCCACGGACAACAGGTGTCTCCCCGGGTGCCTGACTTAAACAAACCACCTCACCATCAGAATCCTTCTGGTCAATTTCCTCCCCAGCGCCAGCAACACCCATATCCTCCTCATCCTGGTGTACTTCAACACTGACATCTTCAATCTGACTATCAGGAACTGGACTGCGGGTGCTCCTTCCAGCACTTGCAGGGGGCATGCAAATAGTGGAAGGCGCATGCTCTTCACGTCCAGTGTTGGGAAGGTCAGGCATCGCAAACGACACAATTGGACTCTCCTTGTGGATTTGGGATTTCAAAGAACGCACAGTTCTTTGCGGTGCTTTTGCCAGCTTGAGTCTTTTCAGTTTTCTAGCGAGAGGCTGAGTGCTTCCATCCTCATGTGAAGCTGAACCACTAGCCATGAACATAGGCCAGGGCCTCAGCCGTTCCTTGCCACTCCGTGTGGTAAATGGCATATTGGCAAGTTTACGCTTCTCCTCCGACAATTTTATTTTAGGTTTTGGAGTCCTTTTTTTTCTGATATTTGGTGTTTTGGATTTGACATGCTCTGTACTATGACATTGGGCATCGGCCTTGGCAGACGACATTGCTGGCATTTCATCGTCTCGGCCATGATTAGTGGCAGCAGCTTCAGCACGAGGTGGAAGTGGATCTTGATCTTTCCCTAATTTTGGAACCTCAACTTTTTTGTTCTCCATATTTTATAGGCAGAACTAAAAGGCACCTCAGGTAAACAATGGAGATGGATGGATTGGATACTAGTATACAATTATGGACGGACTGCCACGGTTAGGTGGTATAAAAAAACCACGGTTAGGTGGTATATATTGTAATACAATTATGGATGGACGGACTGCCTGCCGAGTGCCGACACAGAGGTAGCCACAGCCGTGAACTACCGCACTGTACACTGGTTGATAAAGAGATAGTAGTATACTCGTAACAACTAGTATGACTGACTATGACGGTATAAAGAATGAAAAAAAAACCACGGTTAGGTGGTATATATTGTAATACAATTATGGATGGACGGACTGCCTGCCGAGTTCCGACACAGAGGTAGCCACAGCCGTGAACTACCGCACTGTACACTGGTTGATAAAGAGATAGTAGTATACTCGTAACAACTAGTATGACTGACTATGACGGTATAAAGAATGAAAAAAAAACCACGGTTAGGTGGTATATATTATAATACAATTATGGATGGACGGACTGCCTGCCGACTGCCGACACAGAGGTAGCCACAGCCGTGAACTACCGCACTGTACACTGGTTGATAAAGAGATAGTAGTATACTCGTAACAACTAGTATGACACTATGACGGTATAAAGAATGGAAAAAAAACCACGGTTAGGTGGTATATATTATAATAATACAATTATGGATGGACGGACTGCCTGCCGAGTTCCGACACAGAGGTAGCCACAGCCGTGAACTACCGCACTGTACACTGGTTGATAAAGGGATAGTAGTATACTCGTAACAACTAGTATGACTGACTATGACGGTATAAAGAATGAAAAAAAAACCACGGTTAGGTGGTATATATTATAATACAATTATGGATGGACGGACTGCCTGCCGACTGCCGACACAGAGGTAGCCACAGCCGTGAACTACCGCACTGTACACTGGTTGATAAAGAGATAGTAGTATACTCGTAACAACTAGTATGACACTATGACGGTATAAAGAATGAAAAAAAAACCACGGTTAGGTGGTATATATTATAATACAATTATGGATGGACGGACTGCCTGCCGAGTGCCGACACAGAGGTAGCCACAGCCGTGAACTACCGCACTGTACACTGGTTGATAAAGAGATAGTAGTATACTCGTAACAACTAGTATGACTGACTATGACGGTATAAAGAATGAAAAAAAAACCACGGTTAGGTGGTATATATTATAATACAATTATGGATGGACGGACTGCCTGCCGACTGCCGACACAGAGGTAGCCACAGCCGTGAACTACCGCACTGTACACTGGTTGATAAAGAGATAGTAGTATACTCGTAACAACTAGTATGACACTATGACGGTATAAAGAATGAAAAAAAAACCACGGTTAGGTGGTATATATTATAATACAATTATGGATGGACGGACTGCCTGCCGACTGCCGACACAGAGGTAGCCACAGCCGTGAACTACCGCACTGTACACTGGTTGATAAAGAGATAGTAGTATACTCGTAACAACTAGTATGACACTATGACGGTATAAAGAATGGAAAAAAAACCACGGTTAGGTGGTATATATTATAATAATACAATTATGGATGGACGGACTGCCTGCCGACTGCCGACACAGAGGTAGCCACAGCCGTGAACTACCGCACTGTACACTGGTTGATAAAGAGATAGTAGTATACTCGTAACAACTAGTATGACTATGACGACGGTATAAAGAAAGAAAAAAAAATACCACGGTTAGGTGGTATATAATTATACAATTATGGATGGACGGACTGCCTGCCGAGTGCCGACTGCCGACACAGAGGTAGCCACAGCCGTGAACTACCGCACTGTACTGTGTCTGCTGCTAATATAGACTGGTTGATAAAGAGATAGTATACAACAATATACTACTATACTGGTGGTCAGGCACTGGTCACCACTAGTCACACTGGCAGTGGCACTCCTGCAGCAAAAGTGTGCACTGTTTAATTTTAAATTAATATAATATTATGTACTCCTGGCTCCTGCTATAACAACCTGCAGTGCTCCCCAGTCTCCCCCACAATTATTATAAGCTTTTATACATTGATGTGCAGCACACTGGGCTGAGCTGAGTGCACACAGACTGAGTCACACTGTGTGACTGCTGTGTATCGTTTTTTTCAGGCAGAGAACGGATATAGCAGAGAACGGATATATTAAATAAAAGTTAACTTAACAACAACTGCACTGGTCACTGTGGTAAACTCTGTCTGCACAATCTCTCTCTCTCTCTCTCTCTCTTCTAATCTATTCTAATGGAGAGGACGCCAGCCACGTCCTCTCCCTATCAATCTCAATGCACGTGTGAAAATGGCGGCGACGCGCGGCTCCTTATATAGAATCCGAGTCTCGCGAGAATCCGACAGCGTCATGATGACGTTCGGGCGCGCTCGGGTTAACCGAGCAAGGCGGGAAGATCCGAGTCGCTCGGACCCGTGAAAAAAAAAGTGAAGTTCGTGCGGGTTCGGATTCAAAGAAACCGAACCCGCTCATCTCTAGTTTGTAGTACCCAGCATCCTTCACAGGAGTACAGCAAACAGGTAGCTCAGGGTCTGTAGTACCCAGGACCGTTAACAGGAGTACAATAAACAGGTAGTTCAGGGTCTGTAGTACCAGCACCCTTCACAGGAGTACAACAAACAGGTAGGCCAGGATCTGTAGAACCCAGCACCCTTCACAGGAATACATCAGAAAGGTAGGTCAGGGTCTGTAGTACTCAGCACCCTTCACAGGAGTACAATAAACAGGTAGGCCAGGGTCTCTAGTACCCAGCACCCTTCACAGGAGTACAGCAGACAGGTAGGTCAGGGTCTGTAGTACCCAGCACCCTTCACAGGAGTACAATAAACAGGTAGGCCAGGGACTGTAGTACCCAGCACCCTTCACAGGAGTACAATAAACAGGTAGGTCAGGTTCTGTAGTACCAGCACCCTTCACATGAGTACAGAAAACAGGTAGGTCAGGGTCTGTAGCACCCATCACCCTTCACAGGAGTACAGCAAACAGGTAGCTCAGGGTCTGTAGTACCCAGCACCCTTCACAGGAGTACAATAAACAGGTAGGTCAGGGTCTGTAGTACCAGCACCCTTCACAGGAGTACAATAAACACGTAGGCCAGGGTCTGTAGTACCCAGCACCCTTCACAGGAGTACAGAAAACAGTTAGGTCAGGGTCTGTAGCACCCATCACCCTTCACAGGAGTTCAATAAACAGGTAGGCCAGGGTCCGTAGTACCAAGCACCCTTCACTGGAGTACAATAAACAGGTAGGCCAGGGTTTGTAGTACCCAGCATCCTTCACAGGAGTACATCAAACAGGTAGCTTAGGGTCTGTAGTACTCAGCACCCTTCACAGGAGTACAGTAAACAGGTAGTTCAGAGTCTGTAGTACCAGCACCCTTCACAGGAGTACAACAAACAGGTAGGTCAGGGTCTGTAGTACCCAGCACCCTTCACAGGAGTACAATAAATAGATAGGTCAGGGTCTGTAGTACCCAGCACCCTTCATAGGAGTACAGTAAATAGGTAGGCCAGGGTCTGTAGTACCCAGTACCCTTCACAGGAGTACATCAGACAGGTAGGTCAGGTTCTGTAGTACCCAGCACCCTTCATAGGAGTACAGAAAATAGGTAGGTCAGGGTCTGTAGCACCCATCACCCTTCACAGTAGTACAAAAAACAGGTAGGCCAGGGTCTGTAGTACCCAGCACCCTTCACTGGAGTACAATAAACAGGTAGGTCAGGGTCTGTAGTACCTGCATCCTTCACAGGAGTACAGTAAACAAGTAGGCCAGAGTCTGTAGTACCCAGCACCCTTCACAGGAGTACAATAAACAGGTAGGCCAGGGTCTGTAGTACCCAGCACTCTTCACAGGAGTACAATAAACAGGTAGGCCTGGGTCTGTAGTACCCAGCACCCTTCACAGGAGTACAATAAACAGGTAGGCCAGGGTCTGTAGTACTCCAGCACCCTTCACAGGAGTACAGCCGACAGGTAGGTCAGGGTCTGTAGTACCCAGCACCCTTCACAGGAGTACAATAAACAGGTAGGTTAGGGTCTGTAGTACCAGCACCCTTCACAGGAGTACAATAAACAGGTAGGCCTGGGTCTGTAGTACCCAGCACCCTTCACAGGAGTACAATAAACAGATAGGCCAGGGTCTGTAGTACCCAGCACCCTTCACAGGAGTACAGCAGACAGGTAGGTCAGGGTCCGTAGTACCCAGCACCCTTCACTGGAGTACAATAAACAGGTAGGCCAGGGTTTGTAGTACCCAGCATCCTTCACAGGAGTACAACAAACAGGTAGCTCAGGGTCTGTAGTACCCTGCACCCTTCACATGAGTACAATAAACAGGTAGGCCAGGGTCTCTAGTACCCAGCACCCTTCACAGGAGTACAGCAGACAGGTAGGTCAGGGTCTGTAGTACCCAGCACCCTTCAGGAGTACAATAAACAGGTAGGCCAGGGTCTGTAGTACCCAGCACCCTTCACAGGAGTACAATAAACAGGTAGGTCAGGTTCTGTACTACCCAGCACCCTTCTCAGGAGTACATCAGACAGGTAGGTCATTGTCTTTAGTACCCAGCACCCTTCACATGAGTACAGAAAATAGGTAGGTCAGGGTCTGTAGCACCCATCACCCTTCACAGGAGTACAATAAACAGGTAGGCCAGGGTCTGTACTACCCAGCACCCTTCACAGGAGTACAGCAGACAGGCAGGTCAGGGTCTGTAGTACCCAGCACCCTTAACAGGAGTACAGAAAAGAGGTAGGTCAGGTTCTGTACTACCCAGCACCCTTTACAGGAGTACATCAGACAGGTAGGTCAGGTTCTGTACTACCCAGCACCCTTCACAGTAGTACATCAGACAGGTAGGTCAGGGTTTGTAGTACCCAGCACCCTTCACAGGAGTACAATAAACAGGTAGGTCAGGTTCTGTACTACCCAGCACCCTTCACAGGAGTACATCAGACAGGTAGGACAGGGTTTGTAGTACCCAGCACCCTTCACAGGAGTACAGAAAATAGGTAGGTCAGGGTCTGTAGCACCTGATAAAGCTGAATCTATTTATCGTACTTATAACCCCTTATGAGGCCTAAGAACACAGTACGCTATCTACGTATGAAGTACCGTAAGGGTACGCTAGTTGCGTAACGATCGCTCAGCCGTAGGCGAGACGCTCAAGCGCCACGTTCGCTCACGGCCCAGAGATCACAGGCAAGCACGCTTATTGGTTACAGACAAACGTAATGATTCGCTATGGCGTAGCGGACGCTCGAGACCACGAGGAGATCACCAGCGGCGCAGACGCTCACAACGCTATACCTTGATATCTATACCTTTAACAATGAGATTCACAGTATACCTTTATGTAGAGACAATGTGTAAGTGCAACCTGGTGTAACCTGATTAACTACAAAGCTGCTTGAGCGTCACCGACGCTCTTAACAATATGAGGAAATACACAGATACTTGTTTAGGGTCCAAAACCTATTAAATGTATTATAACTAATATACTTGTAAAAAGGAATCACAGTACAAATGATACACTACAATATAACAGAGACTTCCTAACCAAATAACTACACTATAAATACAATACAATTCAAGATACTTTAAGGAAAATACGAGAGAAAGAGTAGAGAGGGAGAGAGACAGAGAGATGAGAGAGAGAGAGATTGGCTCACAGTAAGACAATATGATTACGGAGAGAAACTTACGCACAAGGGTAACGATCGCAAGCGCTTCTGGACATCCAGCTTCCCGATTATCAGCAATGAGAACCGTTTGATGAGAAGTGAAAGCTGGATGCCACAGGCCCGTCTTTTATGCTCCACACACAATGCAATCCAATGGTCCCTACAATCTTATCGTCCATTGGACACAGGAATTCGGCTTTGCATCATAACAAAAGGTCATAGGGTGATTCATACAGGTGGGCTGTGACGATTTCAAACAGCTCAGGTGGGTGGGAAACTGGGTTTCCCGCCGCATACCTGAGTAAGAGTAAATAATAGTAATGGACATAAACTTCTTATGTCCATAACTATTCGCACGAGCGATTAATACGCTCCAAACCAACACCGGAATATTGCTATTTAAATCCTCTTCCGATGGGTACCAAACACTGCTGTATGACTCCTGTTAGACCCTTCCTACAATACAAAGAGGGATTCCTCCGTTCAGGGACATTCTATATTAACCAAACTTTCAGAATCTATCAAAGGGACCATGATCTATAAACTACGTTAATTGTGGAAATATGTAACGATTGGGTCGCACGCTACGACTACATACTCTTTACCGTAAATACGCATACCGATGCGAGCGGGTGCACGCATCAGCGGGTATGCGCTATCACGGGAAAGCGCACGCATGCGCAGCGCGGACCAGTGTGAGGTGCAAATATGGCAGTGTGCATAGAGATATTTTTCTGACTTTGACAGTCCACCCTTTGGCAGTCAATAATAACTGCCACCTTCTAAAACATTTCAAAAGGAGAAAAATATATGTCAGGGGTTAATTCATTTCCATGGTTGGGTAGGGGAGGAGAGAGGAGTAGGTGTGAAGAGGGTATGACCTAGTGAGATAGCAGAAGCATGTGTGTATGAGTCCATGTTTGGGGGGTCATGTATCATCGTGCCGTACGTGTTGTAAATCAAGCTTCGAGGTATTGCGAAGTATACATTTGAATTCCTTCTTATCCCGTATCAAGGGTCTGTGGATGGGCTGTCAAACTCTACCGAGCTCATTTTGGCTTTCAGTTGTAACAGAATGGGGATGCACATTTTAGTTGATGATACATGAATGGGGGAAGTATGTGGTTGCTGATATCTGTGCCTGTATTCCCTATCGACTATGTGTGTCATTACCTGAGGGTTGTAGAGATGAAGATAAAGAACACTTATGGAAAATGCAATGATATTCTATGTCAGGTAAATGTACATCTGTCGTTGAAGTTTTGTTCGGTATCAGTTGAAAGTCGTCTTCTTTGCGCTGTTTTGCTCCTTAGGCATGAGCAACAAGCTTTGTCAGTGCCATCAGATTTACAAAAAATGTTGGGCTAGCGTGAGTTTAAAAATACTAGGGAAACTGGGGATCCATGGCAAAGTTCATCAAGTGTCCATTTCTCAAGTGGTCAAAACTCTTTCTTTGGTCCATCCGTTGTCTGTATAGCGTCTCGTCAACTTCCTCGTCCAAGGGGGTCTTGTTATCTTGGAGAAAAGCAGAAAAACAGGTGAAAGAAACGGACCGTATAATCGCATTTTCATCACATCCTGGTTTCTATCATTGGGTCATAAATCAAATCCAGGTTAATTACAGTTTCCTCACTCCTCAAACTCATCACTCTTGTACTTTGTTTGCACCTCATTAAAGCCTGCCCGCATCTAAATATCAATCCAATAGATATAACAACACCTAAAATACATAGGAGAAACTTTCCAACATCCATTATGACTCCTTGAGCCCAGTCTCCCAAACCGGAGAACCAATTTCGCGGGTTCAACCATGACACCCAACCAGTCAGCTCATTACCTACAGCAGCAAGAGTGAGATTGTGTTTTCGGCGAAATTCCCACTTTAATTGGAGAATATCGTCCATCTTTTGGTCTATGACCTCTACCGGATCCTCGGTGCTATTTGTGATATACGTGCAACACTTCACGCCGTACTGTGTTGCCAATGTAACACAATATCCGCCTGTCACTGCTGTGAGGTAATTAAGAACCATTCTATGCTGTACCAGTTCTGTTTTATAAGCTTGGAGTTCTCTTCCAGTGTATCTAAACGTGTCATCATACATTTCAGTGATATTATCTAACAAATTGGCGAGTGCGGAAATGTATCTATAATTCATCACTCCTCGAGCGGTGCGAGTGAAATCTAACGCCACCAGAACCTGAATCCCGGTGGATTCATGGATCAGATCAGAGGCCGGATGCTCTAACCTTTCTGACAGTTGTCTTTTAACGAGGTGCTCGTAATGAGTGTGAGTATAAAGAGTTTGGGCACCACGGTGTATGTCTTTCATTTTATCATGAGTTACAGTCATTACTTCAGGCAATACTCTTCCAATATAACACAATCCTTCAGAGTTTGGGGCAAGCCACTTGTACGCCTTTCTCCCGCATATGAAATATGCATCATCGGGGAGAACATATGGGACGGAGAAAGACATTACCATATTACACACCTTCCAGGTGAAATCTCCTAGCCCTAATTCTTCCATCTGCTTAATGCACGTATCAGGTTGTACGATATGTGCACAGTATCCTGGTGATACTTCTCCAACTCTAGTAATCCTATTTCCTAAGGTGTATCTATACCGGAAAGATTTTCCTCTACTGGCTATGTGGCGTACAAGCTCTGTATCTGTAGGCATTCTATCTGCTCTATGTGAAAAGGTCATGGTGTGGTTACTCCATGATACTTCCCAATTTCCCGGCTTTCTGGGATTGGAGATATTAAAACATAATAGGGACCTATCCACGTGGTATTGGTGGAGTTTCAAACTAGGAGGGCTGGAGATATTAAACCTCCGGTCCACCGGTCTCCCACCATTTAACTCAAGTACCTCCCCTATCGTTAAAGGAAATGGTACTAGCCCTGATTTGCTATGACCCTGAGGTACTTGAGAGCATACCCAACAATCTGTTTTGTTTAATACATTACCCACTAAGGAGTGATAATCACTCAATGGATGCCGGTCCATATGGATATTAAAACTGGATTGGCATTTCTTTATGCACCCATCTTCAATCAAATTGTCACAGAGCCTGCAGATACAGTTTTCTTCAGCTAACAATCCATCACAATTTCTTCTATCGGATCGTTTTCTGATACTCGCCTTTGCTTGTTGGTTAGGTTGATCTTGGAAAACTACGCCTCCATCATCATAATCGGAACCCATTCCAGAACCTCTCTCGACCTCCATGGTACTCTCGCCGGAACAGACTGCTCTAGTCAACATCATGGTTAACAGGAAAATCCGGATCACAGTCTCTTGGGGCAAGTCCATCTTTGAGGAGGAAATGGAGAAGAATGAGAAGGGGGAAAAAGAAATTTCAAGGGAGAGGGGATGGGAAGTGGAGAAAAACAATAAAAGGGATTGGGGAGTCGACAACTGCTTTCGGTCTTCAAGGCTCAGGTGCCGCCTCAGTCCTCCTGGAACAGACACTCCAGTGATACAACCTCTACCGTCTGTTCCTTATCACGGGACTTCTCTGGATCAGCAACCTTCTTGCAGTGGGATGAATGGACCCAAGTCTCTCTCTCAGCAACCTTCAATGCTGTGGTGCTAGTCAATAAGACCTGGTATGGTCCTTCCCATCTATCAATAAGGCAACCTGAGCGTAGAAAATTCCGTATCATTACATAATCCCCAGGTTCAATGTCATGACAATTACTACCTGGTAAATCAGGAATCACCAACTTCAGATTATCATTTTGATTCCTTAACTGTTTACTCATGTTAATCAAGTACTTTACAGTTACTTCATTGTTACATTTCAAATCATCCTGAGGGTTAATCATGACATGCGGTTGTCGACCAAACAAGATTTCAAAAGGGGACAGATTAAGAGGGGACCTGGGAGTGGTTCTGATGCTATACAAAACAATGGGTAAAGCTTCTGGCCATGTCAATCCTGTCTCTGCCATTACTTTACTCAATTTATTTTTAATAGTGCTGTTCACTCTTTCGACCTTCGCACTCGCCTGTGGACGGTACGGAGTGTGCAGCTTGCTATCAATTCCCATCAACTTGCACATTCCTTGAAAGACATCACCTGTAAAATGGGTACCCCTATCACTTTCGATTATTCTAGGGATACCATATCTACATACAAATTCCTGCACAATTTTCTTAGCTGTAAACATAGCGGTATTTGTAGCCGCTGGAAATGCTTCGACCCAATTCGAGAAAACATCTATACAAACAAGTACATATTTCAAATTCCGACATGGGGGTAATTGAATGAAGTCAATTTGTATTACCTGAAAAGGGCCGCCGGCAGGTGGGATATGGGATGGTTCTGTAGGTATTGCCTTTCCAATATTCTTTCTCAGACAGGTAAGGCATGACATTGCTCTTTTACTCGCATGAGAGGAGAATCCTGGGGCGCACCAGTATGCTCTTACCAATTTGCACATTCCCTCCTTGCCTAGATGAGTCAGCCCGTGAGCTGCTTCAGCCAGACATGGAAGATATGCTCTGGGGGCCACTGGTTTACCATGTCCATCCGTCCAGAGCCCTGAGGACTCCTGGCCATATCCCTTTGCCTTCCAGACTGCTCTTTCCTGTGTGGAACACAAATTCTGCATCTCACACAACTTTTGTGTGTTGATGGTATTGAATACCATCAGTTGTGTGGTGTCTGTCGGTATGGGGGTAGCAGCTGCTAACTTAGCAGCTTCGTCTGCTCGGCTGTTACCAAGTGATACTGGGTCTTGACTATATGTATGTGCTTTACATTTGATAACAGCCACTCTGTCGGGTTCCTGTATCGCTGTTAGAAGCCTTTTTATGTGAGCTGCATGCGCTATCGGTGTACCAGCTGCCGTCATGAAAATTCTGAGGCGCCATAGGGCTCCGAAATCATGGACTACCCCGAATGCGTATCTAGAATCGGTGTAGATATTGGCTGACTTACCCTTAGCCAATTCACATGCTCTGGTTAGGGCGACCAGTTCAGCAACCTGGGCTGAGTGAGGTGGGCCTAGCGGTTCCGCTTCTATGGTGTCTTGGTCATCTACGACTGCGTATCCAGTACACAAGTCTCCCGAGTCTGACTGTCTGTGACAACTACCGTCCGTGTAGAACGTGAGTTCTGCATCTTCCAGTGGATTGTCACTGATGTCAGGCCTTGCGGTAAAATTTTGGGTCAAATATTCCATACAATCATGTGTATCTTCCTTTGTATTAAATCCTCCTTCCCCATCACTCTCACCTTCCACCCTTTGTGCCTGACCAGGCACACCTGGGAGATATGTTGCAGGATTTAATGCACTGCATCTCCTTATGGTGATGTTTACTGGGGCCATTAGTGCCAATTCCCATCTTGTAAACCTCGCTGATGAGACGTGTCTGGTTTGGGCAGAATTCAATAAGGCTGACACTGCATGTGGTGTATGGATTGTGAGGTTGTGGCCTAGCACGACATCTTCGCTTTTTGTTACTAGCAATGCTATTGCAGCAACGCTTCGCAAGCATGTGGGGAGGGATCGCGCTACCGTGTCTAGCTGAGCGCTGTAGTATGCAACTGGCCTGCTGGCGTCACCGTGTTTTTGGGTTAGTACACCTGCTGCGCACCCAGCACTTTCTGTTCCGTATAGTTCAAAGGGTTTCCCATAGTCTGGCATACCTAGTGCTGGCGCCTGCGTTAGGCACTGTTTGAGTCTCTCAAATGCTGTTTCGGATTCGTCGGTATGCGAAATCCGATCAGGTTTGTTTGAGGAGACCATTTCCTGCAAAGGTAACGCCAATATGGAAAACCCTGGGATCCAATTACGGCAATACCCACACATTCCTAAAAACGTTCTGATCTGTTGCTGGGTTTGTGGCAGTGTCATGTCTCTAATTGCTTGGATTCTATCAGCGGTCAGGTGTCTCAGTCCTTGTGTTAGACAGTGTCCCAAATATTTTACCTTAGTTTGGCATAATTGCAACTTGTCTTTGGAAACCTTGTGACCTGTGTCTGAAAGATGAAACAGGAGCTGTTTCGTATCCTTCAGGGATGCTTCCAATGAATCAGAACACAGTAGTAAATCATCCACATACTGTATCAATACTGATCCACTCTCTGGTTGGAAAGACTGTAAACAATCATGCAAAGCCTGAGAAAATATACTTGGACTATCTATGAAACCTTGGGGTAGTCGAGTCCACGTGTATTGGACTCCTTTGTATGTGAATGCAAACAAATATTGGCTGTCAGGGTGCAGAGGTACCGAAAAGAAAGCGGAGCAGAGGTCAATAACAGTGAAAAATTTGGCAGTGGGAGGAATTTGCATTAGGATGACAGCTGGATTTGGCACTACGGGGAACTGACTCTCAACTATTTTGTTAATCCCCCTTAGATCCTGCACTAGTCTGTAACCCCTCCCCCCACTCTTTTTAACAGGGAAGATGGGACTATTGGCTGTGCTGGACGTTCTTACCAGAATGCCCTGTTGTAGCAAGCGCTCTATTACTGGGAAAACTCCTAACTCCACCTCTGGCTTCAGAGGATACTGTGGGATTTTTGGAGCTATCCTACCACCTTTTACTTGTACAACTACTGGAGCTACGTTTGCCATTAATCCAGTGTCCTGTCCGTCTTTTGTCCAAAGTGACTCTGGTATCTGGGAAGTCATCTCTTCTACTTGGGACAGATTCCTATTTGTCATAATGGAATGTGACATTAATTTTGATGGGGAGTCTAACATGTCTCGTACTTCCTGAGCGTGATTCTCAGGTATGTCCAAGAATACACCTTCAGAAGTACAATAAATGACGCACCCCATTTTACATAGTAAGTCTCTTCCCAGGAGATTGGTTGGTGCCGATGCAGCCAGCAAAAAGGAATGCTTGGTATGCAAAGGCCCTATTGTAATCTCGGCTGGTTTGCTAACAGGGTAATGCTGGACTACTCCTGTTACTCCCATGGCTGGAATTGTCTTACCAGTGGTTCTCATGCCCACTGTCGAATTTATCACTGACTTGGCCGCCCCTGTGTCTACAAGAAAGTTTAAAGTTTTACCAGCTACATTGATTGCGATCTCGGGTTCATTTCCAAGGCTTGCAATCAATTTTACTGGCTGCAGATTACAGGTATGGCCACACCCCTATTGGGTATGCTGACCTCCCTGAATCCCGTTGGCAGCAACTACTTGTGAGGGAGTTAGCTGGGAACTACCAGAGGCATGCCAATCTCTGTTCGGGGGATATCTTTTTGTTTCCCCTGTATGTGGCTCAAAACTCCGCCTCTGTGGACCCTGCTCCCAATGTCTTGTGTTGTGTCGTTGTCTAGGGGGTTGAAAAGATCTTTGTACACTCTTTATTCTACAGTCTCGTGCATAGTGTCCCTGTCTGTTACAGGAATAACAAGTTATTTCAGTTGACTTACTTACAGGATTCGATGGTACATACGCAGGCTGCTTTGTGGTCAGCGCCTGTATACTTACTGACATTAACTTATCACTTTGCGATTCTCTGTGCCTGGTGATGTTTCTGTCGTGATCAATAGCAGCCTCTCTCAAAGTGGACACTGACAGACCTCGCCAACATGGTTGCGTGGTCTGTACCCTAGCCTTTAATGTTTCCTTTAAACCATCCATCAGTACAGATACTGCTACTTCTTGATGGTTTGGGTTGGTCCTAATGTCTTCTATACCAGTGTATTTTGCCATTTCTAATAGTGCCCGGTGAAAATATTCTGCTGCCGTTTCGGACTCTTTTTGTCTAATGGAGAATATTTTGTTCCATTTAACAACGGCTGGCAAATACTCCTTTAGCTGTAAATTTATCCTTTTTACGTTATCTTTGTTGTACACATCTGAAAGCGGTACATCTTTATCTAGTCCACAATCAGCCAAGAATTGAACTGAGTCGACATTTGAAGGTAAACAAGCTCTTAGCAGTATCTGCCAATCTTTGTTGTTGGGCTCTACAGTGTTCCCTAGATCCCTGATGTATTTTTGGCTAGCAACTAAGTCTTTCCTGGGGTCAGGAAATTCGGACACTATGGTTCTTAATTCCATTCGGGAAAATGGTGTGTACATGGCAATGTTCCTTATGGGAGTGGCTCCTGATACATCTGTTTTCCCATTGGGAACTGCTATTACTCTAACAGGGTTAACTCTAACAACCTCATTCTGTGTAGATTCTACAACTTGTGGTGAAATTGTTTCGGTATAATGCATGGTGCCGTACTTACCCGTTGACACGACCTCACCTATCCCTCCGCTAGGGGCCTTCACTAATCTCGTGAGTGGTGCAGTTCCTACTGTGGTTTCTGATATGGTGGCCGCTAGAGAGAGCGCTGAAATGGTTGCCGAATCGTCTTCTTGATCACACTCCTGAGGAAAGTTCAGAACAGGGTACAACTTGCACGGGTTAATAATTGCATGGGTTACTTGGTTAACATCATTAACATTTACAGGGTTGCTAAGAGTTTGTGTTTTACACCCCAGTGCGTTTTTCTCCGCAATCAACTTCTCTCCTGCAATGTATGGTGGAGGCGGGGCTGTGGCTATCAGTTTCCTGACTGCCCCAGATCCCGCCGCCAGAGCCAAACCTCTCTGTATCTCACCTTCCTGTTGCCATAACTGTAAATAATCATGATGTTGGATTCGTCTCTTTGTTGATTTTATGAGACATATCCTCCTCCTTAAATTTTGTAACACTTCTGGACTGAAGCTACCTATTCTTGGGAATTTCTCCCTGTCTTGTACAGTCATTCTCTCCCATTCATCACATAAAACCTCTGTGTGACTTCCGTATTTCTCACACATGATGTACCTTGCCGACCCGACTGGTCGGTTCTCTGAATCAACCCGAACCGAGGTTGATCGCCCCCTACCTGAACAACTGGCCCCCATAATCTGCAGGTGTTGCTTACTACTCCTTTGATCTTTATATCACGGTCTTCAGCGAACCCTTACAGCAAACCAAATTATTCAAAATAGGCCGACGGTGGCGGTTTACCGAGTACCCCACTCACTCGCCCACGCCGACCAATGCGACCTGATCACACCGATATGGTGCTGGCGTACTCGACACAGGGCCCTACCAAAAACCTTCTGTTTACTGGAACATGTGAGGGTTACCCGCAGGACACTTACTCTTTCCAGTAAAGGTGGGGCTGTTAGATAGTTCCTGAGTGACCAGCGAACTTCCCTTCAAAAATAAAAAATTACACAAATCACGTCAGAATGTACAACTAGCGTTTATGACTTTTGTACGCCAAATGATACTAGTCAGGTTTACTAATGCACACAATGACGTGCGGTACAATCGTTCAGTACATAAGCACTACCTGTTATGTACTGAGAGATCAATGGAATCGAAAATTTCGGCTGCGAATTCCTTCAGCCAGAGCTTGTATGGCCTATATGGGTTCTGCACCAACCCCCGGGGTTGTGCCTCTTACCTTTATAGCGGACTTCTTTGTCTCCTTATGACCTCCTGGTCTGTGTGGTCCGCTATACTCTAATGCTCAAATATTTTATTTAACCAAGGATGCCTCCCTAGCCACCGTATATGTCACTTACACGTATGTCCCTTACGAGTACCCGATTTCTTTTTGGTTCAACCTCTTATGTGATAAAAACACACTCACTCAACACATGTACACTTTTGCTTCTATTTCTATTTCTGCGCAGAAATTTTCTTTAGCCCAGCTGTGTTACCAATTAGGAGCAGGATCTGTTAAACTAAATTTCAGATTTTCCAAAAATAGACTTGCGTTATTTATCGCCTTTTGCGCTATTTACCGCTTAGCGCTAACTATCGCCTTTGCGTTAATTATCGCTTTGCGCTAAAATTCAACTTTTCGTGATTTGAGCTACGTGGGCGTAACCGGACGCTCCGTTGCGTAATGTACGCTGCGTGCGTCGGCCTTTGGATTGCGTACGCTAGTCTTTGTTAGAGACACGTGTACGCAATGCAAAGATCCACCGTAACACAATATACTTTTATCAATGTAGACGATCCCTGATCATCTACCGCGTACCCCACTGGCTTTGCCTTATCTCCCAGGCAAACCTGTGTGTTTCTCTACACTTTTAACTATTACCTCTATTCTTAAACTATGAAATAACAGCAAGTCTCTTTTAGCACTTTTCTATCAACTATAAAATTGGCAAACAGGATAGTGATATACGAAAATGAAAAAGAAATGCAGATATATGTATGCGTGCGTGTGTACGCAAGACAGAAGACAAATAAACAGTTTTAAAAGACACAAGCGTTTTGTTCTTACCTCCGGTTCCCGGATTCCTTCAGCACTCTTTATCTAAGCGAAGCAGACGCTTATCCCGTCAGCACTGCGAGACAAGCTGAATCTATTTATCGTACTTATAACCCCTTATGAGGCCTAAGAACACAGTACGCTATCTACGTATGAAGTACCGTAAGGGTACGCTAGTTGCGTAACGATCGCTCAACCGTAGGCGAGACGCTCAAGCGTCACGTTCGCTCACGGCCCAGAGATCACAGGCAAGCACGCTTATTGGTTACAGACAAACGTAATGATTCGCTATGGCGTAGCGGACGCTCGAGACCACGAGGAGATCACCAGCGGCGCAGACGCTCACAACGCTATACCTTGATATCTATACCTTTAACAATGAGATTCACAGTATACCTTTATGTAGAGACAATGTGTAAGTGCAACCTGGTGTAACCTGATTAACTACAAAGCTGCTTGAGCGTCACCGACGCTCTTAACAATATGAGGAAATACACAGATACTTGTTTAGGGTCCAAAGCCTATTAAATGTATTATAACTAATATACTTGTAAAAAGGAATCACAGTACAAATGATACACTACAATATAACAGAGACTTCCTAACCAAATAACTACACTATAAATACAATACAATTCAAGATACTTTAAGGAAAATACGAGAGAAAGAGTAGAGAGGGAGAGAGACAGAGAGATGAGAGAGAGAGAGAGATTGGCTCACAGTAAGACAATATGATTACGGAGAGAAACTTACGCACAAGGGTAACGATCGCAAGCGCTTCTGGACATCCAGCTTCCCGATTATCAGCAATGAGAACCGTTTGATGAGAAGTGAAAGCTGGATGCCACAGGCCCGTCTTTTATGCTCCACACACAATGCAATACAATGGTCCCTACAATCTTATCGTCCATTGGACACAGGAATTCGGCTTTGCATCATAACAAAAGGTCATAGGGTGATTCATACAGGTGGGCTGTGACGATTTCAAACAGCTCAGGTGGGTGGGAAACTGGGTTTCCCGCCGCATACCTGAGTAAGAGTAAATAATAGTAATGGACATAAACTTCTTATGTCCATAACTATTCGCACGAGCGATTAATACGCTCCAAACCAACACCGGAATATTGCTATTTAAATCCTCTTCCGATGGGTACCAAACACTGCTGTATGACTCCTGTTAGACCCTTCCTACAATACAAAGAGGGATTCCTCCGTTCAGGGACATTCTATATTAACCAAACTTTCAGAATCTATCAAAGGGACCATGATCTATAAACTACGTTAATTGTGGAAATATGTAACGATTGGGTCGCACGCTACGACTACATACTCTTTACCGTAAATACGCATACCGATGCGAGCGGGTGCACGCATCAGCGGGTATGCGCTATCACGGGAAAGCGCACGCATGCGCAGCGCGGACCAGTGTGAGGTGCAAATATGGCAGTGTGCATAGAGATATTTTTCTGACTTTGACACACCCATCACCCTTCACTGGAGTACAATAAACAGGTAGGCCAGGGTCTGTAGTACCCAGCACCCTTCACAGGAGTACAGCAGACAGGTAGGTCAGGGTCTGTAGTACCCAGCACCCTTCACAGGAGTACAATAAACAGGTAGGTCAGGGTCTGTAGTACCCAGCACCCTTCACAGGAGTACAAAAAACAGGTAGGCCAGGGTATGTAGTACCCAGCACCCTTCAAAGGAGTACAATAAACAGGTAGGCCAGGGTCTGTAGTACCCAGCACCCTTCACAGGAGTACAATAAACAGGTAGGTCAGGGTCTGTAGTACCTGCATCCTTCACAGGAGTATAGTAAACAAGTAGGCCAGAGTCTGTAGTACCCAGCACCCTTCACAGGAGTACAATAAACAGGTAGGCCAGGGTCTGTAGTACCCAGCATCCTTCACAGGAGTACAACAAACAGGTAGGTCAGGGTCTGTAGTACCCTGCACCCTTCACAGGAGTACAATAAACAGGTAGGCCAGGGTCTCTAGTACCCAGCACCCTTCACAGGAGTACAGCAGACAGGTAGGTCAGGGTCTGTAGTACCCAGCACCCTTCAGGAGTACAATAAACAGGTAGGCCAGGGTCTGTAGTACCCAGCACCCTTCACAGGAGTACATTAAACAGGTAGGTCAGGTTCTGTACTACCCAGCACCCTTCACAGGAGTACAGCAGACAGGTAGGTCAGGGTCTGTAGTACCCAGCACCCTTCACAGGAGTACAATAAACAGGTAGGTTAGGGTCTGTAGTACCAGCACCCTTCACAGGAGTACAAAAAACAGGTAGGCCAGGGTATGTAGTACCCAGCACCCTTCAAAGGAGTACAATAAACAGGTAGGCCAGGGTCTGTAGTACCCAGCACCCTTCACAGGAGTACAATAAACAGGTAGGTCAGGGTCTGTAGTACCTGCATCCTTCACAGGAGTACAGTAATCAAGTAGGCCAGAGTCTGTAGTACCCAGCACCCTTCACAGGAGTACAATAAACAGGTAGGCCAGGGTCTGTAGTACCCAGCACCCTTTACAGGAGTACAATAAACAGGCAGGCCTGGGTCTGTAGTACCCAGCACCCTTCACAGGAGTACAATAAACAGGTAGGCCAGGGTCTGTAGTACCCAGCACCCTTCACAGGAGTACAGCAGACAGGTAGGTCAGTGTCTGTAGTACCCAGCACCCTTCACAGGAGTACAATAAACAGGTAGGTTAGGGTCTGTAGTACCAGCACCCTTCACAGGAGTACAATAAACAGGTAGGCCTGGGTCTGTAGTACCCAGCACCCTTCACTGGAGTACAATAAACAGGTAGGCCAGGGTCTGTAGTACCCAGCACCCTTCACAGGAGTACAGCAGACAGGTAGGTCAGGTTCCGTAGTACCCAGCACCCTTCACTGGAGTACAATAAACAGGTAGGCCAGGGTTTGTAGTACCCAGCATCCTTCACAGGAGTACAACAAACAGGTAGGTCAGGGTCTGTAGTACCCTGCACCCTTCACAGGAGTACAATAAACAGGTAGGCCAGGGTCTCTAGTACCCAGCACCCTTCACAGGAGTACAGCAGACAGGTAGGTCAGGGTCTGTAGTACCCAGCACCCTTCAGGAGAACAATAAACAGGTAGGCCAGGGTCTGTAGTACCCAGCACCCTTCACAGAAGTACAATAAACAGGTAGGTCAGGTTCTGTACTACCCAGCACCCTTCACAGGAGTACATCAGACAGGTAGGTCAGGGTCTTAAGTTCCCAGCACCCTTCACATGAGTATAGAAAATAGGTAGGTCAGGGTCTGTAGCACCCATCACCCTTCACAGGAGTACAATAAACAGGTAGGCCAGGGTCTGTACTACCCAGCACCCTTCACAGGAGTACAGCAGACAGGCAGGTCAGGGTCTGTAGTACCCAGCACCCTTCACAGGAGTACAGAAAAGAGGTAGGTTAGGTTCTGTACTACCCAGCACCCTTCACAGGAGTACATCAGACAGGTAGGTCAGGTTCTGTACTACCCAGCACCCTTCACAGGAGTACATCAGACAGGTAGGTCAGGGTTTGTAGTACCCAGCACCCTTCACAGGAGTACAATAAACAGGTAGGTCAGGTTCTGTACTACCCAGCACCCTTCACAGGAGTACATCAGACAGGTAGGTCAGGGTTTGTAGTACCCAGCACCCTTCACAGGAGTACAGAAAATAGGTAGGTCAGGGTCTGTAGCACCCATCACCCTTCACTGGAGTACAATAAACAGGTAGGCCAGGGTCTGTAGTACCCAGCACCCTTCACAGGAGTACAGCCGACAGGTAGGTCAGGGTCTGTAGTACTCAGCACCCTTCACAGTAGTACAATAAACAGGTAGGCCAGGGTCTGTACTACCCAGAACCCTTCACAGGAATACAATAAACAGGTAGGCCCGGGTCTGTAGTACCCAGCACCCTTCACAGTAGTACAGCAGACAGGTAGGTCAGGGTCTGTAGTACCCAGCACCCTTCACAGGAGTACAATAAACAGGTAGGCCAGGGTCTCTAGTACCCAGCACCCTTCACAGGAGTACAGCAGACAGGTAGGTCAGGGTCTGTAGTACCCAGCACCATTCACAGGAGTACAATAAACAGGTAGGCCAGGGTCTGTCGTACCCAGCACCCTTCACAGGAGTACAATAAACAGGTAGGTCAGGTTCTGTAGTACCCAGCACCCTTCACAGGAGTACAATAAACAGGTAGCTCAGGGTCTGTAGTACCCAGCACCCTTCACAGGAATACAATAAACAGGTAGACCAGGATTTGTAGTACCCAGCATCCTTCACAGGAGTACAGCAAACAGGTAGCTCAGGGTATGTAGTACCCAACACCCTTCAGAGGAGTACAATAAACAGGTACTTCAGGGTCTGTAGCACCCATCACCCTTCACAGGAGTACAATAAACAGGTAGGCCAGGGTCCGTAGTACCCAGCACCCTTCACTGTAGTAGAATAAACAGGTAGGCCAGGGTTTGTAGAACCCATCATCCTTCACAGGAGTACAAAAAACAGGTAGCTCAGGGTCTGTAGTACTCAGCACCCTTCACAGGAGTACAGTAAACAGGTAGTACAGGGTCTGTAGTACCAGCACCCTTCACAGGAGTACAACAAACAAGTAGGTCAGGGTCTGTAGTACCCAGCACCATTCACAGGAGTACAAAAAACAGGTAGGTCAGGGTCTGTAGTACCCAGCACTCTTCACAGGAGTACAAAAAACAGGTAGGCCAGGGTATGTAGTACCCAGCACCCTTCAAAGGAGTACAATAAACAGGTAGGTCAGGGTATGTAGTACCAGCATCCTTCACAGGAGTACAGTAAACAAGTAGACCAGGGTCTGTAGTACCCAGCACCCTTCACAGGAGTACAATAAACAGGTAGACCAGGGTCTGTAGTACCCAGCACCCTTCACAGGAGTACAATAAACCAGTAGGCCAGGGTCTGTAGTACCCAGCACCCTTAACAGGAGTACAGTAAACAGGTAGTCCAGGGTTTGTAGTACCCAGCACCCTTCACAGGAGTACAATAAACAGGTAGGTCAGGGTCTGTAGTACCCAGCACCCTTCACAGGAGTACAATGAACAGGTAGGCCAGGGTCTGTAGTACCCAGCACCCTTCACAGGAGTACAGCAGACAGGTAGGTCAGGGTCTGTATTACCCAGCACCCTTCACATGAGTACAATAAACATATAGGCCAGGGTCTGTAGTACCCAGCACCCTTCACAGGAGTCCAGCAGATAGGTAGGTCAGGGTCTGTAGTACCCAGCACCCTTCACAGGAGTACAATAAACAGGTAGGCCAGGGTCTGTAGTACCCAGCACCCTTCACAGGAGTACAGAAAACAGGTAGGTCAGGGTCTGTAGCACCAAGCACCCTTCACAGGAGTACAATAAACAGGTAGCTCAGGGTCTGTAGTACCCAGCACCCTTCACATGAGTACAATAAACAGGTAGGCCAGAGTTTGTAGTACCCAGCATCCTTCACAGGAGTACAGCAAACAGGTAGCTCAGGGTCTGTAGTACCCAGCACCCTTCACAGGAGTTCAATAAACAGGTAGGTCAGGGTCTCTAGTACCAGCACCCTACACAGGAATACAATAAACAGGTAGGCCATGGTCTGTAGTACCAAGCACCCTTCACAGGAGTACAATAAACAGGTAGGTCTGGGTCTGTAGTACCCAGCACCCTTCATAGGAGTACAGCAAACTGATAGTTCAGGGTCTGTAGTACCAGCACCCTTCACAGGAGTACAGTAAACAGGTAGGCCAGGGTCTGTAGTACCCAGTACCCTTCACAGGAGTACAATAAACAGGTAGGCCAGGGTCTGTAGTACCCAGCACCCTTCACAGGAGTACAGCACCCAGCACCCTTCACAGAAGTACAATAAACAGGTAGGCCAGGGTCCGTAGTACCCAGCACCCTTCACAGGAGTACAATAAACAGGTAGGTCAGGGTCTGTAGTACCCAGCACCCTTCACAGGAGTACAGTAAAAAGGTAGGCCAGGGTCTGTAGTACCCAGCACCTTTCACAGGAGTACAATAAACAGGTAGGCCAGGGTCTGTAGTTGTTATGATTCCAGCACTCTGGTCTGAGGAGATCTTATTGCAAAGGACCAGAGCACTGGAACGTAATGCTGGGAATGGGGAATGGAAATGGAATAGCCCCTGGCGCCCTATCTCCGTCGTCTCGCCCGTGCTGTCAGTACACTCTTGCGAGACTATGGTTGCTTGAGCCCATGGCAGCCGCGTTTGAAGGGCGGATTACGTCTGCCCAACTTCGATGCCCCCTCAGGTCTTAATGAGAGACAAAGAGTGTACCGAGACAGGGTGATAACAAGGGGCCCTCTAACTGAAACAACCAAAGCCAGGGGCTACTAACTAGCCTAAAACTAAATGTATGTGCGGCTTGCCGCCAAAGGAAAAGAACAACAAAGGAAATGCTGACCACACACCGACACAATACTCTTGTGTCCCGGCGGTGACAGCATAAGCAGAACCCTCTGCAAAACACCAGTGACAGAAATAATAACGGAAAACAGCGGCCTAGGCCGACGGACGCGGCAGAGCCGCTACTCACGGAACCGGTACGAATACTGGCAAACGGACAGGAACTCCCAATGCTGCTGACACAGACTCTCAGAACTGGAGGACAGGCAGAATCCCAAACGACAGACCGGTGGACACCAAGAAGCCAGAAACTCGACCAGGCATAGGCAAAGCCACTGGACTTCTGTACAGGAACACTTCACGGCAGGACACGGGATCAGACACAGGGACTGACACAGGAATCGACACAGGAAGCAGTTCGACAGACACTGCTACACAGGAGCTCAGGAATTGGCAGGAACAAGCTCAGAACTCAAGCAGACTAGAAACCAAGAAATATCACCAGCGTCTGTGAATAGCACTGAGCCAGCATATAACAGAGAGGCCTAATTAATAATCTCATGCAGCTGCCCTGTTGCATGACTCCAAACTGACAAGATGCAATAAGCAGCCAGGTGAGGCTGAACACATGGGAACAAGCTGCAATTACACAGACTCACCAGCGGCAGCAACCAAGAGTACTCTTAAACAGAGCAACGGGAAATCCTGGCCTGCGAAACAACTTATAAACATAAAATAGGAATGAACCACTACCTGTGGTTCATAACAGTATCCCCTCCTTAAGGGTGAGTTCCGAGCACCCCATGACACCCACGGGGAACATGAACAGAAGAATAACATAAAATACCTAACTGACATGCAAAACAGGAATGAGCCACAGCCGTGGCTCATAACAGTACCCCCCCCCCCCTTGAGGAGGGGTCAAAGGACCCCAAAATACAGACTATCCAAAACAAGGGATACAAAAAAAAACCTGACACACTGGTCTAACAGACACGAAAACAGAAACAAGCTGCAACCACAGCTTGTAACAGTGCCCTCCCCCTGACGGTGGCCACTGGACACAAGATAAGGGGAAAAAATCTTTTTTTATATCAAGGCAAGAGTCAAAATTATTTATTTTTCTTCTTCTTCTTTTTACAAAGCTCTTTAGGTCTGACCAAGGTAATTCCCCAAACATTGTCTGAACTGATGGTACCACCCAGCAAGGCTGCGTTCAAATCAGAGACAGGTTTCTTACCCTTGGGAGCTGAACTTTCTGGCAAAGTACTATTATTATTAGAAGAAGAAGAAGTCAGAAAAGCACATCCTGCAGTCAAAACAACGGGCTGGGACTCTTGTGCCGAGTTTACAGTATTTGGTGGACTCTCAGCAGACAAGACGGGTGACTTAGAGGAACCTGAACCAATTTCTTTGGAACCATATCTTTTAATAATTGCATCACTGAATGCTGGGGGATCCTGAAGAATGGGATCTTCAGCTTTCATTAGGCTGGTCGCCCACTCAAAAGGCTCTCCTCTAAAAGAATAAATCAGATAAAGCACAAGGTTCTCTGAAGTGATGCCAAGAAATGGTCTAGACAACATAATAATGTAATAGTGTTTGTAAAGCGCCAGAAATTGGGCTAAGTCCCCATCAAAGATTATGGATGTTGAGATATCAGAGTCAGGATCTGTTTCCTTCCCATCTGACTGACTGGAGTGCTTTGCTAGGACCTGGTCACTATTGACCTTACTCGAGGCTGAGACTCTCTGAACCCCACCCGGGGCAGTGACTTTCTGAACCCCACCCGGGGCAGTGACTTTCTGAACCCCACCCGGGGCAGTGAATTTCTGAACCCCACCCGGGGCAGTGACTTTCTGAACCCCACCCGGGGCAGTGACTTTCGGGAACCCCGCTGGGGCAGTGGCCTCCGGGAACCCCGCTGGGGCAGTGGCCTCCGGGAACCCCGCTGGGGCAGTGGCCTCCGGGAACCCCGCTGGGGCAGTGGCCTCCGATTCTTTTACTGGGACCGAGCCGTCGGCCTCCCCCACTGGGACCGAGCCATCGGCCTCCCTCTCTGAGTCGATAATTATCGAAACTTCTCCCGGGACTATGACTTTCGGAACTTTTGCTGAAGCTATAACCTTCAGCACCTCCACTAATGCTACACCTCTTAAGTTCTTTCCTGGGGAAGCGACCTCTAGACCCTTCTTAGAGGCTGCGTCTCTCGAGACCCCACTTGGGGATATTACTTCAAAGATCCCTTCTGGGGTTTTGCTTCTCGAGTTCCCTTCTAGAACTATGGTTTCAGATCCCCTTTCTGGGGTTGCGCTCTTCAAGTCCCTACCTGGGGTTACAGCTTCTGAGACCCCTTCTGGTATGGAAACCTGAGCTAAAATATTTGATGTCCCTCTATAAGCTAGAGCATCGGGTACCGCTCCAGCACTCTGGGCATCGGGTACCGCTCCAGCACTCTGGGCATCGGGTACCGCTCCAGCACTCTGGGCATCGGGTACCGCTCCAGCACTCTGGGCATCGGGTACCGCTCCAGCACTCTGGGCAACGGGCACCACTCCAGGAACCTGGGCAACGGGCACCACTCCAGGAACCTGGGCAACGGGCACCACTACAGGACCCTGGGCAACGGGCACCACTCCAGGACCCTGGGCAATGGGCACCACTCCAGGACCCTGGGCATCGGGCACCACTCCAGGAACCTGGGCATCGGGCACCACTCCAGGAACCTGGGCATCGGGCACCACTCCAGGGGCTTGCAACTCTGCTTCAAAAGGAACCTCAAGAGAGGAGAGAAACATTCTCTTTTGATTCCTAAATCTATAATGGGGCTCCCTTGCCCAAGGATCCCAATTATAGGACAGAGAGCTTTTTAGTGTGGGTTGTGTGACAAGTACCTCTGCCACAGTAGAGACAGGAGTAGGTCTTGTATCCTGACTCAACTTGGCCAGAGGGCAAGACTCGTCACCACACTTTGGCTTGCGCAACTCACAGGTCTGTAGATAGTGGCCTAAACCCACACAATATAGGCATAAGTTTAAGTTTCTGCGACGCAGACGCTCCTCTTCTGAGAGCCTGGGCCGCAGAAAACTTTTAAACCTTTTCTCTTCAATTAAACCAGAGGATTCACTTGTCAACATACTGTGAACAAGAGTCTCTTTAGAGATAGATGTACTCTCAACGACTTCTGGCAAAATGAGCAAGATTTTAGTCAGAAGGTTTTGCAGTTGCTTTAAGGATTGCTGCAAAACTTCTAGTCGCTCTGGTCTCAAAGCACTGAAAGCAGAGTTCAGGGCTGAGAGAGATGCCTGCAGGGCTTGCATAGTAGACATAGGAGGATTTAAAACTAGACAAGACAAGGCAAGACTAGACAAGGCAAGACTAGACAAGGCAAGACTGAATTTTTAAACTAGACAAAACAAGACTAATTTTTTTTTTTTTTTTAAACACCGGACTGGATTTTTTTTTAAAACACCGGACTGGATTCTAAACACCGGACTGGATTCTAAACACCGGACTAAATTCTGCACACCGGACTGGATTCTGCACACTGAATTCTAGACAAGACTGGATTCTAGACTAGACACTGGACTGGGCCAAAAAAGAAAAAAAAGTTTTATTTCTTTTTTGTGGTATGGCTGGTGATAATGTTATGATTCCAGCACTCTGGTCTGAGGAGATCTTATTGCAAGGACCAGAGCACTGGAACGTAATGCTGGGAAAGGGGAATGGAAAGGGAATAGCCCCTGGCGCCCTATCTCCGTTGTCTCGCCCATGCTGTCAGTACACTCTTGCGAGACTATGGTTGCTTGAGCCCATGGCAGCCGCGTTTGAAGGGCGGATTACGTCTGCCCAACTTCTATGCCCCCTCAGGTCTTAATGAGAGACAAAGAGTGTACCGAGACAGGGTGATAACAAGGGGCCCTCTAACTGAAACAACCAAAGTCAGGGGCTACAAACTAGCCTAAAACTAAATGTATGTGCGGCTTGCCGCCAAAGGAAAAGAACAACAAAGGAAATTCTGACCACACGCCGACACAATACTCTTGTGTCCCGGCGGTGACAGCATAAGCAGAACCCTCTGCAAAACACCAGTGACAGAAATAATAACGGAAAACAGCGGCCTAGGCCGACGGACGCGGCAGAGCCGCTACTCACGGAACCGGTACGAATACTGGCAAACGGACAGGAACTCCCAATGCTGCTGACACAGACTCTCAGAACTGGAGGACAGGCAGAATCCCAAACGACAGACCGGTGGACACCAAGAAGCCAGAAACTCGACCAGGCATAGGCAAAGCCACTGGACTTCTGTACAGGAACACTTCACGGCAGGACACGGGATCAGACACAGGAATCGACACAGGGACTGACACAGGAATTGACACAGGAAGCAGTTCAACAGACACTGCTACACAGGAGCTCAGGAACTGGCAGGAACAAGCTCAGAACTCAAGCAGACTAGAAACCAAGAAATATCACCAGCGTCTATGAATAGCACTGAGCCAGCATATAACAGAGAGGCCTAATTAATAATCTCATGCAGCTGCCCTGTTGCATGACTCCAAATTGACAAGATGCAATAACCTGCCAGGTGAGGCTGAACACATGGGAACAAGCTGCAATTACACAGACTCACCAGCGGCAGCAACCAAGAGTACTCTTAAACAGAGCAACGGGAAATCCTGGCCTGCGAAACAACTTATAAACATAAAATAGGAATGAACCACTACCTGTGGTTCATAACAGTATCCCCTCCTTAAGGGTGAGTTCCGAGCACCCCATGACACCCACGGGGAACATGAACAGAAGAATAACATAAAATACCTAACTGACATGCAAAACAGGAATGAGCCACAGCCGTGGCTCATAACAGTAGTACCCAGCACCCTTCACAGGAGTACAGTAAACAGGTAGGCCAGGGTCTGTAGTACCCAGCACCTTCCACAGGAGTACAATAAACAGGTAGGCCAGGGTCTGTAGTACCCAGCACCCTTCACAGGAGTACAATAAACAGGTAGGCCAGCGTCTGTAGTACCCAGCACCCTTCACAGGAGTACAGTAAATAGGTTGGTCAGGGTCTGTAGTACCCAGCACCCTTCACAGGAGTACAGCAGACAGGTAGGTCAGGTTCTGTAGTACCCAGCACCCTTCACAGGAGTACAATAAACAGGTAGGCAAGGGTCTGTAGTACCCAGGACCCTTCACAGGAGTACAGCAGATAGGTAGGTCAGGGTTTGTAGTACCCAGCACCCTTTACAGGAGTACAATAAACAGGTAGGCCAGGGTTTGTAGTACCCAGCATCCTTCACAGGAGTACAATAAACAGGTAGCTCAGGGTCTGTAGTACTCAGCACCGTTCACAGGAGTACAATAAACAGGTAGTTCAGGGTCTGTAGTACTCAGCACCCTTCACATGAGTACAATAAACAGGTAGGCCAGGGTCTGTAGTACCGGTACCCTTCACAGGAGTACAGAAAACAGTTAGGTCAGGGTCTGTAGCACCCATCACCCTTAACAGGAGTACAATAAACAGGTAGGTCAGGGTCTGTACTACCCAGCACCCTTAACAGGAGTACAGTAAACAGGTAGGCCAGGGTCTGTAGTACCCAGCACCTTTCACAGGAGTAGAATAAACAGGTAGGCCAGGGTCTGTAGTACCCAGCACCCTTCACAGGAGTACAGTAAACAGGTAGGCCAGGGTCTGTAGTACCCAGCACCCTTCACTAGAGTACAATAAACAGGTAGGCCAGGGTTTGTAGTACCCAACATCCTTCACAGGAGTACAGCAAACAGGAATCTCAGGGTCTGTAGTACCCAGCACCCTTCCCAGGAGTACAATAAACAGGTAGTCCAGGGTCTGTAGTACCCAGCACCCTTCACAGGAGTACAATAAACAGGTAGGTCAGGGTCTGTAGTATCCAGCACCCTTCACATGAGTACAATAAACAGGTAGGTCAGGGTCCATAGTACCATCATCCTTCACAGGAGTACAGTAAACAAGTAGGTCAGGGTCTGTAGTACCAGCATCCTTCACAGGAGTACAATAAACAGGTGGGCCAGGGTCTGTAGTACCCAGGACCCTTCACAGGAGTACAATAAACAAGTAGGCCAGGGTCTGTAGTACCCAGCACCCTTCACAGGAGTACAATAAACAGGTAGGTCAGGGTCTGTAGTACCCAGCACCGTTCACAGGAGTACAATAAAAAAGTAGATCAGGTTCTGTAGTACCCAGCACCCTTCACAGAAGTACAATAAACAGGTAGGCCAGGGTCTGTAGTACCCAGCACCCTTCACAGGAGTACAATAAACAGGTAGGTCAGGTTCTGTAGTACCCAGCACCCTTCACAGAAGTACAATAAACAGGTAGGCCAGGGTCTATAGTACCCAGCACCCTTCACGGAAGTACAATATACAGGTAGGCCAGGGTCTGTAGTACCCAGCACCCTTCACAGGAGTACAGTAAACAGGTAGGCCAGGGTCTGTAGTACCCAGCACCTTTCAAAGGAGTACAATAAACAGGTAGGCCAGGGTCTGTAGTACCCAGCACCCTTCACAGGAGTACAATAAACAGGTAGGCCAGGGTCTGTAGTACCCAGCACCCTTCACAGGAGTACAGCAGACAGGTAGGTCAGGGTCTGTAGTACCCAGCACCCTTCACAGGAGTACAATAAACAGGTAGGTCAGGTTCTGTAGTACCCAGCACCGTTCACAGGAGTACAATAAACAGGTAGTTCAGGGTCTGTAGTACCAGCACCCTTCACAGGAGTACAATAAACAGATAGGCCAGGGTCTGTAGTACCGGTACCCTTCACAGGAGTACAGAAAACAGTTAGGTCAGGGTCTGTAGAACCCATCACCCTTAACAGGAGTACAATAAACAGGTAGGTCACGGTCTGTAGTACCCAGCACCCTTCACAGGAGTACAGTAAACAGGTAGGCCAGGGTCTGTAGTACCCAGCACCTTTCACAGGAGTAGAATAAACAGGTAGGCCAGGGTCTGTAGTACCCAGCACCCTTCACAGGAGTACAGTAAACAGGTAGGCCAGGGTCTGTAGTACCCAGCACCCTTCACTGGAGTACAATAAACAGGTAGGCCAGGGTTTGTAGTACCCAACATCCTTCACAGGAGTACAGCAAACAGGAAGCTCAGGGTCTGTAGTACCCAGCACCCTTCCCAGGAGTACAATAAACAGGTAGGCCAGGGTCTGTATTACCCAGCACCCTTCACAGGAGTACAATAAACAGGTAGTCAGGGTCTGTAGTATCCAGCACCCTTCACATGAGTACAATAAACAGGTAGGTCAGGGTCCATAGTACCATCATCCTTCACAGGAGTACAGTAAACAAGTAGGACAGGGTCTGTAGTACCAGCATCCTTCACAGGAGTACAATAAACAGGTGGGCCAGGGTCTGTAGTACCCAGGACCCTTCACAGGAGTACAATAAACAAGTAGGCCAGGGTCTGTAGTACCCAGCACCCTTCACGGGAGTACAATAAACAGGTAGGTCAGGGTCTGTAGTACCCAGCACTCTTCACAGGAGTACAATAAACAGGTAGGTCAGTTTCTGTAGTACCCAGCACCCTTCACAGAAGTACAATAAACAGGTAGGCCAGGGTCTGTAGTACCCAGCACCCTTCACAGGAGTACAATAAACAGGTAGGTCAGGTTCTGTAGTACCCAGCACCCTTCACAGAAGTACAATAAACAGGTAGGCCAGGGTCTGTAGTACCCAGCACCCTTCACAGAAGTACAATAAACAGGTAGGCCAGGGTCTGTAGTACCCAGCACCCTTCACAGGAGTGCAGTAAACAGGTAGGCCAGGGTCTGTAGTACCCAGCACCTTTCAAAGGAGTACAATAAACAGGTAGGCCAGGGTCTGTAGTACCCAGCACCCTTCACAGGAGTACAATAAACAGGTAGGCCAGGGTCTGTAGTACCCAGCACCCTTCACAGGAGTACAGCAGACAGGTAGGTCAGGGTCTGTAGTACCCAGCACCCTTCACAGGAGTACAATAAACAGGTAGGCCAGGGTCTGTAGTACCCAGCCCCCTTCACAGGAGTACAGCAGATAGGTAGGTCAGGGTTTGTAGTACCCAGCACCCTTTACAGGAGTACAATAAACAAGTAGACCAGGGTCTGTAGTACCCAGCGCCCTTCACAGGAGTACAATAAACAGGTAGGTCAGGGTCTGTAGTACCCAGCACCCTTCACAGGAGTACAATAAACAGGTAGGCCAGGGTCTGCAGTACCCAGCACCCTTCACAGGAGTACAGAAAACAGGTAGGTCAGGGTCTGTAGCACCCATCACCCTTCACAAGAGTACAATAAACAGGTAGCTCAGGGTCGGTAGTACCCAGCACCCTTCACAGGAGTACAGCAAACAGGTAGGCCAGGGTTTGTAGTACCCAGCATCCTTCACAGGAGTACAGCAAACAGGTAGCTCAGGGTCTGTAGTACCCAGCACCGTTCACAGGAGTACAATAAAGAGGTAGTTCAGAGTCTGTAGTACCAGCACCCTTCACAGGAGTACAATAAACAGGTAAGCCAGGGTCTGTAGTACCCGTTACCCTATAAATGAGTACAGAAAAAAGTTAGGTCAGCGTCTGTAGCACCCATCACCCTTAACAGGAGTACAATAAACAGGTAGGCCAGGGTCTGTAGTACCCAGCACCCTTCACAGGAGTACAGCAGACAGGTAGGTCAGGGTCTGTAGTACCCAGCACCCTTCACAGGAGTACAATAAACAAGTAGGCCAGGGTCTGTACTACCCAGCACCCTTCACAGGAGTACAATAAACAGGTAGGCCAGGATCTGTAGTACCCAGCACCCTTCACAGGAATACATCAGACAGGTAGGTCAGGGTCTGTAGTACTCAGCACCATTCACAGGATTACAATAAACAGGTAGGCCAGGGTCTCTAGTACCCAGCACCCTTCACAGGAGTACAGCAGACAGGTAAGTCAGGGTCTGTAGTACCCAGCACCCTTCACAGGAGTACAATAAACAGGTAGGCCAGGGACTGTAGTACCC
This sequence comes from Pseudophryne corroboree, assembly GCF_028390025.1. Taxonomy (NCBI): domain Eukaryota; kingdom Metazoa; phylum Chordata; class Amphibia; order Anura; family Myobatrachidae; genus Pseudophryne; species Pseudophryne corroboree. The sequence continues at coordinate 431,421,861 of NC_086447.1, read as the reverse complement.
AGCACCCTTCACAGGAGTATAGTAAACAGGTTGTTCAGGGTCTGTAGTACCAGCACCCTTCACAGGAGTACAACAAACAAGTAGGTCAGGGTCTGTAGTACCCAGCACCCTTCACAGGAGTACAATAAACAGGTAGGCCAGGGTCTGTAGTACCCAGCACCCTTCGTAGGAGTACAGCAAATAGATAGTTCAGGGTCTGTAGTACCAGCATCCTTCATAGGATTACAGTAAACAGGTAGGCCAGGGTCTGTAGTACCCAGCACCCTTCACAGGAGTACAATAAACAGGTAGGCCAGGGTCTGTAGTACCCAGCTCTCTTTGTGATAACTAGGTAAGTATTAGGTTTAAATATGTAGGTAAGTATACAGGTAAGTGCTTATGACATCTCTTTTCCCTTGGGACTCCCCGGTTCTTGATTCTTAACTGAGAGGTGAGTACAGGAGCTTCCACATAATTAACTACGTTTATAGCTCTAAATACCAGTTTATTTAGCAGACAGATTGCAATAGTGAACTTTGTGAAAGTTGAATAAGCACTAACTTGTAAAAGAACAGTTACAGTACCATACATCAATTTCAAATTGTAACAATGTATTTCACACTAAGGTCGATAAACTCATTTATTAAACTGCTTCCAGTTGTCTCGACTCCTTCGTTCTCCACTCAATGAGCGAATACCTGAATTTAGACATTTAAGCATATACAGTAGGCTATATGTGACCATAAATGCAGTCTTACGTAACCACCTTGAGGGTATATGAAACAGTATTACTTTATGCATATACTTTAACTTTACATTAATACTATACTACTAGCGTCTACGATTACCCCAAGACTGCCCACACAATACAGTTCGGTTGGGTACTACTTTGCAAGTGTCATTTAGAATACCCGTGTGATAAATGAAGAAACTGTTGGGGCTTTTCCAAATAAATCCAGTTTAAGTTATTGCTTATTAACACTTTAGTTCCTTCCTTTTAAGTCATTGTAATATACAATAGGATAATTTCTTATTCCGGACAGACTAGGATAGGATTAACAAATGTAGATAATGGTACGCTGTGGATGTGGCTAGGGCTATCCAAGATGCTTCCACAGGACAAAGTTAGTCTGTATCGCTAATGTTGACTTTAACTGAGATGGGTAGTCTTAATGTCAGACTCTCTTCTCCCTTTCTCTTGCCTACTGTTGGTACCAAATTAATTATCCAAGAGATTATGGCACAGTACACTGATTTACCAAATCACTGCTGTTATAGCTGAATTATCACAGGCAAATGGTTCCTGACAGAAATGCAGAACGCTGTAGACTGAGAGTATGTCATAGGCTCACTATGAAGTCTGTCTGCCTGTTTTTCCCTGCCCTTTCCCTGCGCTGTTATATGAGATGAGTTTGCTATAGCATTTTATACACTGCAGTGTTAACTCTAGCTGATTTACTTAACAGTCAATGTAATAAGTGCACTTATTTATACTCTGGTGTTTGAAGGTGACTTCCTGGGAAAATAATGTTTTTACACTGCGGTATAGCGTTAACGCTGCTTTCAATATACCTCTCCAGTTGTCTGGGCAGTAACTGGCCTCCTGCAGCCTTATATGGCAAGCGGCTCCGCCTCACAATCTGCCTCTCTCAGTCTCTCAGCCTGCAGCTATCAAACTGGAGCAGGCCATTCCTCCGTACTGGACCTCTGTCGATGGGCTCTACATCTACTTGCCCTCTGGGGCGGATCAGTGACCCCTTACGCCCGACGTCACCAGGACTCTTGAGAGGGTCACAGCTCAAACTCTGCTCTCACTCACAGGCACCGCCAGCTGTCCCCTCACAGCACAGTCAGTCTCCCACAGCGTTTACCTCAGGGCCCCTCTGCCCAACTGCCGCTCACTTTTCAACTGTCACTTGCTGTATCACCTGACACTGGTCATGTGAGGTACATCTGACCCCCTGAGCAGCTGCAGAGGCTGCTGGGAAATGCTATCAGTCTCCACAATGACATACTGTATATAATTTATGTGCTGTAGCATGAGGAACAATGTCATAAAGGATTACTCACATAGTGGGGTATTACATCTTCACAGGAGTACATCAGACAGGTAGCTCAGGGTCTGTAGTACCCAGCACCCTTCACAGGAGTACAAAAAACAGGTAGGCCAGGGTATGTAGTACCCAGCACCCTTCAAAGGAGTACAATAAACAGGTAGGTCAGGGTCTGTAGTACCAGCATCCTTCACAGGAGTACAGTAAACAAGTGGGCCAGGATCTGTAGTACCCAGCACCCTTCACAGGAGTACAATAAACAGTTAGGCAAGGGTCTGTAGTACCCAGCACCCTTCAGAGGAGTACAATAAACCAGTTGGCCAGGGTCTGTAGTACCCAGCACCCTTCACAGGAGTTCAGTAAACAGGTAGTCCAGGGTTTTTAGTACCCAGCACCCTTCACAGGAGTACAGTAAACAGGTAGGCCAAGGTCTGTAGTACCCAGCACCCTTCACAGGAGTACAATAAACAGGTATGCCAGGGTCTGTAGTACCTAGCTCCCTTCACAGGAGTACAAGAGACAGGTAGGCCAGGGTCTGTAGTACCCAGCACCCTTCACATGAGTACAATAAACAGGTAGGCAAGGGTCTGTAGTACCCAGCACCCTTCACAGGAGTAAAATAAACCAGTAGGCCAGGGTCTGTAGTACCAAGCACCCTTCACAGGAGTACTATAAACAGGTAGGCCAGGGTTTGTAGTACCCAGCACCCTTCACAGGAGTACTATAAACAGGTAGGCCAGGGTCTGTAGTACCCAGCACCCTTCACAGGAGTACAGCAGACAGGTAAGTCAGGGTCTGTATTACCCAGCACCCTTCACAGGAGTACAATAAACATGTAGGCCAGGGTCTGTAGTACCCAGCACCCTTCACAGGAGTACAGCAGACAGGTAGGTCAGGGTCTGTAGTACCCAGCACCCTTCACAGGAGTACAATAAACAGGTAGGCCAGGGTCTGTAGTACCCGGTACCCTTCACAGGAGTACAGAAAATAGTTAGGTCAGGGTCTGTAGCACCCATCACCCTTAACAGGAGTACAATAAACAGGTAGGTCAGGGTCTGTAGTACCCAGCACCCTTCACAGGAGTACAGTAAACAGGTAGGCCAGGGTCTGTAGTACCCAGCACCTTTCACAGGAGTAGAATAAACAGGTAGGCCAGGGTCTGTAGTACCCAGCACCCTTCACAGGAGTACAGTAAACAGGTAGGCCAGGGTCTGTAGTACCCAGCACCCTTCACTGGAGTACAATAAACAGGTAGGCCAGGGTTTGTAGTACCCAACATCCTTCACAGGAGTACAGCAAACAGGAAGCTCAGGGTCTGTAGTACCCAGCACCCTTCCCAGGAGTACAATAAAGAGGTAGGTCAGGGTCTGTAGTACCCAGCACCCTTCACAGGAGTACAATAAACAGGTAGGTCAGGGTCTGTAGTACCCAGCACCCTTCACAGGAGTACAATAAACAGGTAGGCCTGTGTCTGTACTTCACAGCACCCTTCACAGGAGTACAGAAAATAGGTAGGTCAGGGTCTGTAGCACCCATCACCCTTCACAGTAGTACAAAAAACAGGTAGGCCAGGGTCTGTAGTACCCAGCACCCTTCACAGGAGTACAATAAACAGGTAGGTCAGGGTCTGTAGTACCTGCATCCTTCACAGGAGTACAGTAAACAAGTAGGCCAGAGTCTGTAGTACCCAGCACCCTTCAAAGGAGTACAATAAACAGGTAGGCCAGGATCTGTAGTACCCAGCACCCTTCACAGGAGTACAAGAAACAGGTAGGCCTGGGTCTGTAGTACCCAGCACCCTTCACAGGAGTACAGCAGACAGGTAGGTCAGGGTATGTAGTACCCAGCACCCTTCACAGGAGTACAATAAACAGGTAGGCCAGGGTCTCTAGTACCCAGCACCCTTCACAGGAGTACAGCAGACAGGTAGATCAGGGTCTGTAGTACCCAGCACCCTTCACAGGAGTACAATAAACAGGTAGGCCAGGGTCTGTAGTACCCAGCACCCTTCACAGGAGTACAGCAGACAGGTAGGTCAGGGTCTGTAGTACCCAGCACCTTTCACAGGAGTACAATAAACAGGTAGGCCAGGGTCTCTAGTACCCAGCACCCTTTACAGGAGTACAGCAGACAGGTAGGTCAGGGTCTGTAGTACCCAGCACCCTTCACAGGAGTACAATAAACAGGTAGGTCAGGTTCTGTACTACCCAGCACCCTTCACAGGAGTACATCAGACAGGTAGGTGAGGGTCTGAAGTACCCAGCACCCTTCACAGGAGTACAATAAACAGGTAGGCCAGGGTCTGTAGCACCCATCACCCTTCACAGGAGTTCAATAAACAGGTAGGCTAGGGTCTGTACTACCAAGCACCCTTTACAGGAGTACAGCAGATAGGTAGGTCAGGGTTTTTGTAGTACCCAGCACCCTTTACAGGAGTACAATAAACAGGTAGGCCAGGGTCTGTAGTACCCAGTGCCCTTCACAGGAGTACAATAAACAGGTAGGTCAGGGTCTGTAGTACCCAGCACCCTTCACAGGAGTACAATAAACAGGTAGGCCAGGGTCTGTAGTACCCAGCACCCTTCACAGGAGTACAATAAACAGGTAGGCCAGGGTTTGTAGTACCCAGCTCCCTTCACAGGAGTACATCAGACAGGTAGGTCAGGGTCTGTAGTACCCAGCACCCTTCACAGGAGTACAAAAAACAGGTAGGTCAGGGTCTGTAGTACCAGCATCCTTCACAGGAGTACAGTAAACAAGTAGGCCAGGGTCTGTAGTACACAGCACCCTTCACAGGAGTACAATAAACAGGTAGGCCAGGGTCTGTAGTACCCAGAACCCTTCACAGGAGTACAATAAACCAGTACGCCAGGGTCTGTAGTACCCAGCACCATTCACAGGAGTACAGTAAACAGGTAGTCCAGGGTTTGTAGTAGCCAGCACCCTTCACAGGAGTACTATAAACAGGTAGGCCAGGGTCTGTAGTACCCAGCACCCTTCACAGGAGTACAATGAACAGGTAGGCCAGGGTCTGTAGTACCCAGCACCCTTCACAGGAGTACAGCAGACAGGTAAGTCAGGGTCTGTATTACCCAGCACCCTTCACAGGAGTACAATAAACATGTAGGCAAGGGTCTGTAGTGCCCAGCACCCTTCACAGGAGTACAGCAGACAGGTAGGTCAGGGTCTGTAGTGCCCAGCACCCTTCACAGGAGTGCAATAAACAGGTAGGCCAGGGTCTGTAGTACCCGGTACCCTTCACAGGAGAACAGAAAACAGTTAGGTCAGGGTCTGTAGCACCCATCACCCTTAACAGGAGTACAATAAACAGGTAGGTCAGGGTCTGTAGTACCCAGCACCCTTCACAGGAGTACAGTAAACAGGTAGGCCAGGGTCAGTAGTACTCAGCACCTTTCACAGGAGTAGAATAAACAGGTAGGCCAGGGTCTGTAGTACCGAGCACCGAACACAGGAGTACAGTAAACAGGTAGGCCAGGGTCTGTAGTACCCAGCACCCTTCACTGGAGTACAATAAACAGGTAGGCCAGGGTTTGTAGTACCCAACATCCTTCACAGGAGTACAGCAAACAGGAAGCTCAGGGTCTGTAGTACCCAGCACCCTTCCCAGGAGTACAATAAACAGGTAGGTCAGGGTCTGTAGTACCCAGCACCCTTCACAGGAGTACAATAAACAGGTAGGTCAGGGTCTGTAGTACCCAGCACCCTTCACATGAGTACAATAAATAGGTAGGTCAGGGTCCATAGTACCAGCATCCTTCACAGGAGTACAGTAAACAAGTAGGCCAGGGTCTGTAGTACCAGCATCCTTCACAGGAGTACAATAAACAGGTGGGCCAGGGTCTGTAGTACCCAGGACCCTTCACAGGAGTACAATAAACAAGTAGGCCAGGGTCTGTAGTACCTAGCACCCTTCACAGGAGTACAATAAACAGGTAGGTCAGGGTCTGTAGTACCCAGCACCCTTCACAGGAGTACAATAAACAGGTAGGCCAGGGTCTGTAGTACCCAGCACCCTTCACAGAAGTACAATAAACAGGTAGGCCAGGGTCTGCAGTACCCAGCACCCTTCACAGGAGTACAAAAAACAGGTAGGCCAGGGTCTGTAGCACCCAGCACCCTTCACACGAGTAAAGTAAACAGGTAGGCCAGGGTCTGTAGTACCCAGCACCTTTCAAAGGAGTACAAAAAACAGGTAGGCCAGGGTCTGTAGTACCCAGCACCCTTCACAGGAGTACAATAAACAGTTAGGCCAGTGTCTGTAGTACCCAGCACCCTTCACAGGAGTACAGCACACAGGTAGGTCAGGGTCTGTAGTACCCAGCACCCTTCACAGGAGTACAATAAATAGGTAGGCCAGGGTCTGTAGTACCCAGCACCCTTCACAGGAGTACAGAAAACAGGTAGGTCAGGGTCTGTAGCACCCAGCACCCTTTACAGGAGTACAATAAACAAGTAGGCCAGTGTCTGTAGTACCCAGCACCCTTCACAGGAGTACAGCAGACAGGTAGGTCAGGGTCTGTAGTACCCAGCACCCTTCACAGGAGTACAATAAACAGGAAAGCCAGGGTCTGTAGTACCCAGCACCCTTCACAGGAGTACAGCAGATAGGTAGGTCAGGGTTTGTAGTACCCAGCACCCTTTACAGGAGTACAATAAACAGGTAGGCCAGGGTCTGTAGTACCCAGCGCCCTTCACAGGAGTACAATAAACAGATAGGCCAGGGTCTGTAGTACCCAGCACCCTTCACAGGAGTACAGAAAACAGGCAGGTCAGGGTCTGTAGCACCCATCACCCTTCACAGGAGTACAATAAAAAGGTAGCTCAGGGTCTGCAGTACCTAGCACCCTTCACATGAGTACAATAAACAGGTAGGCCAGGGTTTGTAGTACCCAGCATCCTTCACAGGAGTACAGCAAACAGGTAGCTCAGGGTCTGTAGTACCCAGCACCCTTCACAGGAGTACAATAAACAGGTAAGTCAGGGTCTGTAGTACCCAGCACCCTTCACAGGAATACAATAAACAGGTAGGCCATGGTCTGTAGTACCAAGCACCCTTCACAGGAGTACAATAAACAGGTAGGTCAGGGTCTGTAGTACCCAGCACCCTTCATAGGAGTACAGCAAACAGAAAGTTCTGGGTCTGTAGTACCAGCATCCTTCACAGGAGTACAGTAAACGGGTAGGCCAGGGTCTGTAGTACCCAGTACCCTTCACAGGAGTACAATAAACAGGTAGGCCAGGGTCTGTAGTACCCAGCACCCTTCACAGGAGTACAATAAACAGGTAGGCCAGGGTCTGTAGTACCCAGCACCCTTCACAGGAGTACAGCAGACAGGTAGGTCAGGGTCTGTAGCACCCATCACCCTTCACAGGAGTACAATAAAAAGGTAGCTCAGGGTCTGCAGTACCTAGCACCCTTCACATGAGTACAATAAACAGGTAGGCCAGGGTTTGTAGTACCCAGCATCCTTCACAGGAGTACAGCAAACAGGTAGCTCAGGGTCTGTAGTACCCAGCACCCTTCACAGGAGTACAATAAACAGGTAAGTCAGGGTCTGTAGTACCCAGCACCCTTCACAGGAATACAATAAACAGGTAGGCCATGGTCTGTAGTACCAAGCACCCTTCACAGGAGTACAATAAACAGGTAGGTCAGGGTCTGTAGTACCCAGCACCCTTCATAGGAGTACAGCAAACAGAAAGTTCTGGGTCTGTAGTACCAGCATCCTTCACAGGAGTACAGTAAACGGGTAGGCCAGGGTCTGTAGTACCCAGTACCCTTCACAGGAGTACAATAAACAGGTAGGCCAGGGTCTGTAGTACCCAGCACCCTTCACAGGAGTACAGCAGACAGGTAGGTCAGGGTCTGTAGTACTCAGCACCCTTCACAGGAGTACAGTAAACAGGTAGGCCAGGGTCTGTAGTACCCAGCACCCTTCGCAGGAATACAGCAGACAGGTAGGTCAGGGTCTGTAGTACTCAGCACCCAGCACCCTTAACAGGAGTACAGAAAACAGGTAGGTCAGGGTCTGTAGCACCCATCACCCTTCACAGGAGTGCAATAAACAGGTAGGTCAGGGTCTGTAGTACCCAGCATCCTTCACAGGAGTACAGCAAACAGGTAGGTCAGGGTCTGTAGTACCCAGCACCCTTCCCAGGAGTACAATAAACAGGTAGGTCAGGGTCTGTAGTACCCAGCACCCTTCACAGGAGTACAATAAACAGGTAGGCCAGGATCTGTAGTACCCAGCACCCTTCACAGGAGTACAATAAACAGGTAGGCCTGGGTCTGTAGTACCCAGCACCCTTCACAGGAGTACAGCAGACAGGTAGGTCAGGGTCTGTAGTACCCAGCACCCTTCACAGGAGTACAATAAACAGGTAGGCCAGGGTCTCTAGTACCCAGCACCCTTCACAGGAGTACAGCAGACAGGTAGATCAGGGTCTGTAGTACCCAGCACCCTTCACAGGAGTACAATAAACAGGTAGGCCAGGGTCTGTAGTACCCAGCACCCTTCACAGGAGTACAGCAGACAGGTAGGTCAGGGTCTGTAGTACCCAGCACCTTTCACAGGAGTACAATAAACAGGTAGGCCAGGGTCTCTAGTACCCAGCACCCTTTACAGGAGTACAGCAGACAGGTAGGTCAGGGTCTGTAGTACCCAGCACCCTTCACAGGAGTACAATAAACAGGTAGGTCAGGTTCTGTACTACCTAGCACCCTTCACAGGAGTACATCAGACAGGTAGGTCAGGGTCTGAAGTACCCAGCACCCTTCACAGGAGTACAGAAAATAGGTAGGTCAGGGTCTGTAGCACCCATCACACTTCACAGGAGTACAATAAACAGGTAGGCCAGGGTCTGTACTACCTAGCACCCTTCACAGGAGTACAGCAGACAGGCAGGTCAGGGTCTGTAGTACCCAGCACCCTTCACAGGAGTACAATAAACAGGTAGGCCAGGGTCTGTAGTACCCAGCACCCTTCACAGGAGTACAATAAACAGGTAGGTCAGGTTCTGTACTACCCAGCACCCTTCACAGGAGTACATCAGACAGGTAGGTCAGGGTTTGTAGTACCCAGCACCCTTCACAGGAGTACAGAAAATAGGTAGGTCAGGGTCTGTAGCACCCATCACCCTTCACAGGAGTACAATAAACAGGTAGGCCAGGGTCTGTAGTACCCAGCACCCTTCACAGGAGTACAGCAGACAGGTAGGTCAGGGTCTGTAGTACCCAGCACCCTTCACAGGAGTACAATAAACAGGTAGGCCAGGGTCTGTACTACCCAGCACCCTTCACAGGAGTACAATAAACAGGAAGGCCCGGGTCTGTAGTACCCAGCACCCTTCACAGGAGTACAGCAGACAGGTAGGCCAGGGTCTGTAGTACCCAGCACCCTTCACAGGAGTACAATAAACAGGTAGGCAAGGGTCTCTAGTACCAAGCACCCTTCACAGGAGTACAGCAGACAGGAAGGTCAGGGTTTGTAGTACTCAGCACCCTTCACAGGAGTATAGTAAACAGGTTGTTCAGGGTCTAGAGTACCAGCACCCTTCACAGGAGTACAACAAACAAGTAGGTCAGGGTCTGTATTACCCAGCACCCTTCACAGGATTACAGTAAACAGGTAGGCCAGGGTCTGTAGTAACCAGCACCCTTCACAGGAGTACAATAAACAGGTAGGCCAGGGTCTGTAGTACCCAGCTCCTTTCACAGGAGTACATCAGACAGGTAGGTCAGGGTCTGTAGTACCCAGCACCCTTCACAGGAGTACAAAAAACAGGTAGGCCAGGGTATGTAGTACCCAGCACCCTTCAAAGGAGTACAATAAACAGGTAGGTCAGGGTCTGTAGTACCAGCATTCTTCACAGGAGTACAGTAAACAAGTAGGCCAGTGTCTGTAGTACCCAGCACCCTTCACAGGAGTACAATAAACAGTTAGGCCAGGGTCTGTAGTACCCAGCACCCTTCACAGGAGTACAATAAACCAGTAGGCCAGGGTCTGTAGTACCCAGCACCCGTCACAGGAGTTCAGTAAACAGGTAGTCCAGGGTTTGTAGTACCTAGCACCCTTCACAGGAGTACAGCAGACAGGTAGGTCAGGGTCTGTAGTACCCAGCACCCTTCACAGGAGTACAATAAACAGGTAGGCCAGGGTCTGTAGCACCCATCACCCTTCACAGGAGTTCAATAAACAGGTAGGCTAGGGTCTGTACTACCAAGCACCCTTTACAGGAGTACAGCAGATAGGTAGGTCAGGGTTTTTGTAGTACCCAGCACCCTTTACAGGAGTACAATAAACAGGTAGGCCAGGGTCTGTAGTACCCAGTGCCCTTCACAGGAGTACAATAAACAGGTAGGTCAGGGTCTGTAGTACCCAGCACCCTTCACAGGAGTACAATAAACAGGTAGGCCAGGGTCTGTAGTACCCAGCACCCTTCACAGGAGTACAATAAACAGGTAGGCCAGGGTTTGTAGTACCCAGCTCCCTTCACAGGAGTACATCAGACAGGTAGGTCAGGGTCTGTAGTACCCAGCACCCTTCACAGGAGTACAAAAAACAGGTAGGTCAGGGTCTGTAGTACCAGCATCCTTCACAGGAGTACAGTAAACAAGTAGGCCAGGGTCTGTAGTACACAGCACCCTTCACAGGAGTACAATAAACAGGTAGGCCAGGGTCTGTAGTACCCAGAACCCTTCACAGGAGTACAATAAACCAGTACGCCAGGGTCTGTAGTACCCAGCACCATTCACAGGAGTACAGTAAATAGGTAGTCCAGGGTTTGTAGTACCCAGCACCCTTCACAGGAGTACTATAAACAGGTAGGCCAGGGTCTGTAGTACCCAGCACCCTTCACAGGAGTACAATGAACAGGTAGGCCAGGGTCTGTAGTACCCAGCACCCTTCACAGGAGTACAGCAGACAGGTAAGTCAGGGTCTGTATTACCCAGCACCCTTCACAGGAGTACAATAAACATGTAGGCCAGGGTCTGTAGTGCCCAGCACCCTTCACAGGAGTACAGCAGACAGGTAGGTCAGGGTCTGTAGTGCCCAGCACCCTTCACAGGAGTGCAATAAACAGGTAGGCCAGGGTCTGTAGTACCCGGTACCCTTCACAGGAGAACAGAAAACAGTTAGGTCAGGGTCTGTAGCACCCATCACCCTTAACAGGAGTACAATAAACAGGTAGGTCAGGGTCTGTAGTACCCAGCACCCTTCACAGGAGTACAGTAAACAGGTAGGCCAGGGTCAGTAGTACCCAGCACCTTTCACAGGAGTAGAATAAACAGGTAGGCCAGGGTCTGTAGTACCCAGCACCGAACACAGGAGTACAGTAAACAGGTAGGCCAGGGTCTGTAGTACCCAGCACCCTTCACTGGAGTACAATAAACAGGTAGGCCAGGGTTTGTAGTACCCAACATCCTTCACAGGAGTACAGCAAACAGGAAGCTCAGGGTCTGTAGTACCCAGCACCCTTCCCAGGAGTACAATAAACAGGTAGGTCAGGGTCTGTAGTACCCAGCACCCTTCACAGGAGTACAATAAACAGGTAGGTCAGGGTCTGTAGTACCCAGCACCCTTCACATGAGTACAATAAATAGGGAGGTCAGGGTCCATAGTACCAGCATCCTTCACAGGAGTACAGTAAACAAGTAGGCCAGGGTCTGTAGTACCAGCATCCTTCACAGGAGTACAATAAACAGGTGGGCCAGGGTCTGTAGTACCCAGGACCCTTCACAGGAGTACAATAAACAAGTAGGCCAGGGTCTGTAGTACCTAGCACCCTTCACAGGAGTACAATAAACAGGTAGGTCAGGGTCTGTAGTACCCAGCACCCTTCACAGGAGTACAATAAACAGGTAGGCCAGGGTCTGTAGTACCCAGCACCCTTCACAGAAGTACAATAAACAGGTAGGCCAGGGTCTGCAGTACCCAGCACCCTTCACAGGAGTACAAAAAACAGGTAGGCCAGGGTCTGTAGCACCCAGCACCCTTCACAGGAGTAAAGTAAACAGGTAGGCCAGGGTCTGTAGTACCCAGCACCTTTCAAAGGAGTACAAAAAACAGGTAGGCCAGGGTCTGTAGTACCCAGCACCCTTCACAGGAGTACAATAAACAGTTAGGCCAGTGTCTGTAGTACCCAGCACCCTTCACAGGAGTACAGCACACAGGTAGGTCAGGGTCTGTAGTACCCAGCACCCTTCACAGGAGTACAATAAATAGGTAGGCCAGGGTCTGTAGTACCCAGCACCCTTCACAGGAGTACAGAAAACAGGTAGGTCAGGGTCTGTAGCACCCAGCACCCTTTACAGGAGTACAATAAACAAGTAGGCCAGTGTCTGTAGTACCCAGCACCCTTCACAGGAGTACAGCAGACAGGTAGGTCAGGGTCTGTAGTACCCAGCACCCTTCACAGGAGTACAATAAACAGGTAAGCCAGGGTCTGTAGTACCCAGCACCCTTCACAGGAGTACAGCAGATAGGTAGGTCAGGGTTTGTAGTACCCAGCACCCTTTACAGGAGTACAATAAACAGGTAGGCCAGGGTCTGTAGTACCCAGCGCCCTTCACAGGAGTACAATAAACAGATAGGCCAGGGTCTGTAGTACCCAGCACCCTTCACAGGAGTACAGAAAACAGGCAGGTCAGGGTCTGTAGCACCCATCACCCTTCACAGGAGTACAATAAAAAGGTAGCTCAGGGTCTGCAGTACCTAGCACCCTTCACATGAGTACAATAAACAGGTAGGCCAGGGTTTGTAGTACCCAGCATCCTTCACAGGAGTACAGCAAACAGGTAGCTCAGGGTCTGTAGTACCCAGCACCCTTCACAGGAGTACAATAAACAGGTAAGTCAGGGTCTGTAGTACCCAGCACCCTTCACAGGAATACAATAAACAGGTAGGCCATGGTCTGTAGTACCAAGCACCCTTCACAGGAGTACAATAAACAGGTAGGTCAGGGTCTGTAGTACCCAGCACCCTTCATAGGAGTACAGCAAACAGAAAGTTCTGGGTCTGTAGTACCAGCATCCTTCACAGGAGTACAGTAAACGGGTAGGCCAGGGTCTGTAGTACCCAGTACCCTTCACAGGAGTACAATAAACAGGTAGGCCAGGGTCTGTAGTACCCAGCACCCTTCACAGGAGTACAGCAGACAGGTAGGTCAGGGTCTGTAGTACTCAGCACCCTTCACAGGAGTACAGTAAACAGGTAGGCCAGGGTCTGTAGTACCCAGCACCCTTCGCAGGAATACAGCAGACAGGTAGGTCAGGGTCTGTAGTACTCAGCACCCTTAACAGGAGTACAGAAAACAGGTAGGTCAGGGTCTGTAGCACCCATCACCCTTCACAGGAGTGCAATAAACAGGTAGGTCAGGGTCTGTAGTACCCAGCATCCTTCACAGGAGTACAGCAAACAGGTAGGTCAGGGTCTGTAGTACCCAGCACCCTTCCCAGGAGTACAATAAACAGGTAGGTCAGGGTCTGTAGTACCCAGCACCCTTCACAGGAGTACAATAAACAGGTAGTCCAGGATCTGTAGTACCCAGCACCCTTCACAGGAGTACAATAAACAGGTAGGCCTGGGTCTGTAGTACCCAGCACCCTTCACATGAGTACAGCAGACAGGTAGGTCAGGGTCTGTAGTACCCAGCACCCTTCACAGGAGTACAATAAACAGGTCGGCCAGGGTCTCTAGTACCCAGCACCCTTCACAGGAGTACAGCAGACAGGTAGATCAGGGTCTGTAGTACCCAGCACCCTTCACAGGAGTACAATAAACAGGTAGGCCAGGGTCTGTAGTACCCAGCACCCTTCACAGGAGTACAGCAGACAGGTAGGTCAGGGTCTGTAGTACCCAGCACCTTTCACAGGAGTACAATAAACAGGTAGGCCAGGGTCTCTAGTACCCAGCACCCTTTACAGGAGTACAGCAGACAGGTAGGTCAGGGTCTGTAGTACCCAGCACCCTTCACAGGAGTACAATAAACAGGTAGGTCAGGTTCTGTACTACCTAGCACCCTTCACAGGAGTACATCAGACAGGTAGGTCAGGGTCTGAAGTACCCAGCACCCTTCACAGGAGTACAGAAAATAGGTAGGTCAGGGTCTGTAGCACCCATCACACTTCACAGGAGTACAATAAACAGGTAGGCCAGGGTCTGTACTACCTAGCACCCTTCACAGGAGTACAGCAGACAGGCAGGTCAGGGTCTGTAGTACCCAGCACCCTTCACAGGAGTACAATAAACAGGTAGGCCAGGGTCTGTAGTACCCAGCACCCTTCACAGGAGTACAATAAACAGGTAGGTCAGGTTCTGTACTACCCAGCACCCTTCACAGGAGTACATCAGACAGGTAGGTCAGGGTTTGTAGTACCCAGCACCCTTCACAGGAGTACAGAAAATAGGTAGGTCAGGGTCTGTAGCACCCATCACCCTTCACAGGAGTACAATAAACAGGTAGGCCAGGGTCTGTAGTACCCAGCACCCTTCACAGGAGTACAGCAGACAGGTAGGTCAGGGTCTGTAGTACCCAGCACCTTTCACAGGAGTACAATAAACAGGTAGGCCAGGGTCTGTACTACCCAGCACCCTTCACAGGAGTACAATAAACAGGAAGGCCCGGGTCTGTAGTACCCAGCACCCTTCACAGGAGTACAGCAGACAGGTAGGCCAGGGTCTGTAGTACCCAGCACCCTTCACAGGAGTAAAATAAACAGGTAGGCAAGGGTCTCTAGTACCAAGCACCCTTCACAGGAGTACAGCAGACAGGTAGGTCAGGGTTTGTAGTACTCAGCACCCTTCACAGGAGTATAGTAAACAGGTTGTTCAGGGTCTAGAGTACCAGCACCCTTCACAGGAGTACAACAAACAAGTAGGTCAGGGTCTGTATTACCCAGCACCCTTCACAGGATTACAGTAAACAGGTAGGCCAGGGTCTGTAGTACCCAGCACCCTTCACAGGAGTACAATAAACAGGTAGGCCAGGGTCTGTAGTACCCAGCTCCCTTCACAGGAGTACATCAGACAGGTAGGTCAGGGTCTGTAGTACCCAGCACCCTTCACAGGAGTACAAAAAACAGGTAGGCCAGGGTATGTAGTACCCAGCACCCTTAAAAGGAGTACAATAAACAGGTAGGTCAGGGTCTGTAGTACCAGCATCCTTCACAGGAGTACAGTAAACAAGTAGGCCAGTGTCTGTAGTACCCAGCACCCTTCACAGGAGTACAATAAACAGTTAGGCCAGGGTCTGTAGTACCCAGCACCCTTCACAGGAGTACAATAAACCAGTAGGCCAGGGTCTGTAGTACCCAGCACCCGTCACAGGAGTTCAGTAAACAGGTAGTCCAGGGTTTGTAGTACCCAGCACCCTTCACAGGAGTACAGTAAACAGGTAGGCCAGGGTCTGTAGTACCCAGCACCCTTCACAGGAGTACAATAAACAGGTAGGCCAGGGTCTGTAGTACCTAGCTCCCTTCACAGGAGTAAATTAGACAGGTAGGTCAGGGTCTGTAGTACCCAGCACCCTTCACAGGAGTACAATAAACAGTTAGGCCAGGGTCTGTAGTACCCAGCACCCTTCACAGGAGTACAATAAACCAGTAGGCCAGGGTCTGTAGTACCCAGCACCCGTCACAGGAGTTCAGTAAACAGGTAGTCCAGGGTTTGTAGTACCCAGCACCCTTCACAGGAGTACAGTAAACAGGTAGGCCAGGGTCTGTAGTACCCAGCACCCTTCACAGGAGTACAATAAACAGGTAGGCCAGGGTCTGTAGTACCTAGCTCCCTTCACAGGAGTAAATTAGACAGGTAGGTCAGGGTCTGTAGTACCCAGCACCCTTCACAGGAGTACATCAGACAGGTAGGTGAGGGTCTGAAGTACCCAGCACCCTTCACAGGAGTACAGAAAATAGGTAGGTCAGGGAGTGTGGCACCCATCACCCTTCACAGGAGTACAAAAAACAGGTAGGCCAGGGTCTGTAGCACCCATCACCCTTCACAGGAGTACAATAAACAAGTAGGCCAGGGTCTGTACTACCTAGCACCCTTCACAGGAGTACAGCAGACAGGCAGGTCAGGGTCTGTAGTACCCAGCACCCTTCACAGGAGTACAATAAACAGGAAGGCCCGGGTCTGTAGTACCCAGCACCCTTCACAGGAGTACAGCAGACAGGTAGGTCAGGGTCTGTAGTACCCAGCACCCTTCACAGGAGTACAATAAACAGGTAGGCCAGGGTCTGTAGTACCCAGCACCCTTCACAGGAGTAAAATAAACAGGTAGGTCAGGGTCTGTAGTACCCAGCACCCTTCACAGGAGTACAATAAACAGGTAGGCCAGGGTCTGTAGTACCCAGCACCCTTCACAGGAGTACAGAAAACAGGTAGGTCAGGGTCTGTAGCACCCATCACCCTTCACAGGAGTACAATAAACAGGTAGCTCAGGGTCTGTAGTACCCAGCACCCTTCACATGAGTACAATAAACAGGTAGGCCAGGGTTTGTAGTACCCAGCTCCCTTCACAGGAGTACATCAGACAGGTAGGCCAGGGTTTGTAGTACCCAGCACCCTTCACAGGAGTACAAAAAAACAGGTAGGCCAGGGTATCTAGTACCCAGCACCCTTCAAAGGAGTACAATAAACAGGTAGGTCAGGGTCTGTAGTACCAGCATCCTTCACAGGAGTACAGTAAACAAGTAGGCCAGGGTCTGTAGTACACAGCACCCTTCACAGGAGTACAATAAACAGGTAGGCCAGGGTCTGTAGTACCCAGCACCCTTCACAGGAGTACAATAAACCAGTAGGCCAGGGTCTGTAGTACCCAGCACCCTTCACAGGAGTACAGTAAACAGGTAGTCCAGGGTTTGTAGTACCCAGCACCCTTCACAGGAGTACTATAAACAGGTAGGCCAGGGTCTGTAGTACCCAGCACCCTTCACAGGAGTACAATGAACAGGTAGGCCAGGGTCTGTAGTACCCAGCACCCTTCACAGGAGTACAGCAGATAGGTAAGTCAGGGTCTGTATTACCCAGCACCCTTCACAGGAGTACAATAAACATGTAGGCCAGGGTCTGTAGTGCCCAGCACCCTTCACAGGAGTACAGCAGACAGGTAGCTCAGGGTCTGTAGTACCCAGCACCCTTCACAGGAGTGCAATAAACAGGTAGGCCAGGGTCTGTAGTACCCGGTACACTTCACAGGAGTACAGAAACAGTTAGGTCAGGGTCTGTAGCACCCATCACCCTTAACAGGAGTACAATAAACAGGTAGGTCAGGGTCTGTAGTACCCAGCACTCTTCACAGGAGTACAGTAAACAGGTAGGCCAGGGTCTGTAGTACCCAGCACCTTTCACAGGAGTAGAATAAACAGGTAGGCCAGGGTCTGTAGTACCCAGCACCGAACACAGGAGTACAGTAAACAGGTAGGCCAGGGTCTGTAGTACCCAGCACCCTTCACTGGAGTACAATAAACAGGTAGGCCAGGGTTTGTAGTACCCAACATCCTTCACAGGAGTACAGCAAACAGGAAGCTCAGGGTCTGTAGTACCCAGCACCCTTCCCAGGAGTACAATAAACAGGTAGGTCAGGGTCTGTAGTACCCAGCACCCTTCACAGGAGTACAATAAACAGGTAGGTCAGGGTCTGTAGTACCCAGCACCCTTCACATGAGTACAATAAATAGGTAGGTCAGGGTCCATAGTACCAGCATCCTTCACAGGAGTACAGTAAACAAGTAGGCCAGGGTCTGTAGTACCAGTATTCTTCACAGGAGTACAATGAACAGGTGGGCCAGGGTCTGTAGTACCCAGGACCCTTCACAGGAGTACAATAAACAAGTAGGCCAGGGTCTGTAGTACCCAGCACCCTTCACAGGAGTACAATAAACAGGTAGGTCAGGGTCTGTAGTACCCAGCACCCTTCACAGGAGTACAATAAACAGGTAGGTCAGGGTCTGTAGTACCCAGCACCCTTCACAGAAGTACAATAAACAGGTAGGCCAGGGTCTGCAGTACCCAGCACCCTTCACAGGAGTACAATAAACAGGTAGGCCAGGGTCTGTAGTACCCAGCACCCTTCGCAGGAGTAAAGTAAACAGGTAGGCCAGGGTTTGTAGTACCCAGCACCTTTCAAAGGAGTACAAAAAACAGGAAGGCCAGGGTCTGTAGTACCCAGCACCCTTCACAGGAGTACAATAAACAGGTAGGCCAGTGTCTGTAGTACCCAGCACCCTTCACAGGAGTACAGCAGACAGGTAGGTCAGGGTCTGTAGTACCCAGCACCCTTCACAGGAGTACAATAAACAGGTAGGCCAGGGTCTGTAGTACCCAGTACCCTTCACAGGAGTACAGAAAACAGGTAGGTCAGGGTCTGTAGCACCCAGCACCCTTTACAGGAGTACAATAAACAGGTAGGCCAGGGTCTGTAGTACCCAGCGCCCTTCACAGGAGTACAATAAACAGGTAGGCCAGGGTCTGTAGTACCCAGCACCCTTCACAGGAGTACAGAAAACAGGTAGGTCAGGGTCTGTAGCACCCATCACCCTTCACAGGTGTACAATAAAAAGGTAGCTCAGGGTCTGTAGTACCCAGCACCCTTCACATGAGTACAATAAACAGGTAGGCCAGGGTTTGTAGTACCCAGCATCCTTCACAGGAGTACAGCAAACAGGTAGCTCAGGGTCTGTAGTACCCAGCACCCTTCACAGGAGTACAATAAACAGGTAAGTCAGGGTCTGTAGTACCCAGCACCCTTCACAGGAATACAATAAACAGGTAGGCCATGGTCTGTAGTACCAAGCACCCTTCACAGGAGTACAATAAACAGGTAGGTCAGGGTCTGTAGTACCCAGCACCCTTCATAGGAGTACAGCAAACAGAAAGTTCTGGGTCTGTAGTACCAGCATCCTTCACAGGAGTACAGTAAACGGGTAGGCCAGGGTCTGTAGTACCCAGTACCCTTCACAGGAGTACAATAAACAGGTAGGCCAGGGTCTGTAGTACCCAGCACCCTTCACAGGAGTACAGCAGACAGGTAGGTCAGGGTCTGTAGTACTCAGCACCCTTCACAGGAGTACAGTAAACAGGTAGGCCAGGGTCTGTAGTACCCAGCACCCTTCGCAGGAATACAGCAGACAGGTAGGTCAGGGTCTGTAGTACTCAGCACCCTTAACAGGAGTACAGAAAACAGGTAGGTCAGGGTCTGTAGCACCCATCACCCTTCACAGGAGTGCAATAAACAGGTAGGTCAGGGTCTGTAGTACCCAGCATCCTTCACAGGAGTACAGCAAACAGGTAGGTCAGGGTCTGTAGTACCCAGCACCCTTCCCAGGAGTACAATAAACAGGTAGGTCAGGGTCTGTAGTACCCAGCACCCTTCACAGGAGTACAATAAACAGGTAGGCCAGGATCTGTAGTACCCAGCACCCTTCACAGGAGTACAATAAACAGGTAGGCCTGGGTCTGTAGTACCCAGCACCCTTCACATGAGTACAGCAGACAGGTAGGTCAGGGTCTGTAGTACCCAGCACCCTTCACAGGAGTACAATAAACAGGTCGGCCAGGGTCTCTAGTACCCAGCACCCTTCACAGGAGTACAGCAGACAGGTAGATCAGGGTCTGTAGTACCCAGCACCCTTCACAGGAGTACAATAAACAGGTAGGCCAGGGTCTGTAGTACCCAGCACCCTTCACAGGAGTACAGCAGACAGGTAGGTCAGGGTCTGTAGTACCCAGCACCTTTCACAGGAGTACAATAAACAGGTAGGCCAGGGTCTCTAGTACCCAGCACCCTTTACAGGAGTACAGCAGACAGGTAGGTCAGGGTCTGTAGTACCCAGCACCCTTCACAGGAGTACAATAAACAGGTAGGTCAGGTTCTGTACTACCTAGCACCTTTCACAGGAGTACATCAGACAGGTAGGTCAGGGTCTGAAGTGCCCAGCACCCTTCACAGGAGTACAGAAAATAGGTAGGTCAGGGTCTGTAGCACCCATCACACTTCACAGGAGTACAATAAACAGGTAGGCCAGGGTCTGTACTACCTAGCACCCTTCACAGGAGTACAGCAGACAGGCAGGTCAGGGTCTGTAGTACCCAGCACCCTTCACAGGAGTACAATAAACAGGTAGGCCAGGGTCTGTAGTACCCAGCACCCTTCACAGGAGTACAATAAACAGGTAGGTCAGGTTCTGTACTACCCAGCACCCTTCACAGGAGTACATCAGACAGGTAGGTCAGGGTTTGTAGTACCCAGCACCCTTCACAGGAGTACAGAAAATAGGTAGGTCAGGGTCTGTAGCACCCATCACCCTTCACAGGAGTACAATAAACAGGTAGGCCAGGGTCTGTAGTACCCAGCACCCTTCACAGGAGTACAGCAGACAGGTAGGTCAGGGTCTGTAGTACCCAGCACCTTTCACAGGAGTACAATAAACAGGTAGGCCAGGGTCTGTACTACCCAGCACCCTTCACAGGAGTACAATAAACAGGAAGGCCCGGGTCTGTAGTACCCAGCACCCTTCACAGGAGTACAGCAGACAGGTAGGCCAGGGTCTGAAGTACCCAGCACCCTTCACAGGAGTACAATAAACAGGTAGGCAAGGGTCTCTAGTACCAAGCACCCTTCACAGGAGTACAGCAGACAGGTAGGTCAGGGTTTGTAGTACTCAGCACCCTTCACAGGAGTATTGTAAACAGGTTGTTCAGGGTCTAGAGTACCAGCACCCTTCACAGGAGTACAACAAACAAGTAGGTCAGGGTCTGTATTACCCAGCACCCTTCACAGGATTACAGTAAACAGGTAGGCCAGGGTCTGTAGTACCCAGCACCCTTCACAGGAGTACAATAAACAGGTAGGCCAGGGTCTGTAGTACCCAGCTCCCTTCACAGGAGTACATCAGACAGGTAGGTCAGGGTCTGTAGTACCCAGCACCCTTCACAGGAGTACAAAAAACAGGTAGGCCAGGGTATGTAGTACCCAGCACCCTTAAAAGGAGTACAATAAACAGGTAGGTCAGGGTCTGTAGTACCAGCATCCTTCACAGGAGTACAGTAAACAAGTAGGCCAGTGTCTGTAGTACCCAGCACCCTTCACAGGAGTACAATAAACAGTTAGGCCAGGGTCTGTAGTACCCAGCACCCTTCACAGGAGTACAATAAACCAGTAGGCCAGGGTCTGTAGTACCCAGCACCCGTCACAGGAGTTCAGTAAACAGGTAGTCCAGGGTTTGTAGTACCCAGCACCCTTCACAGGAGTACAGTAAACAGGTAGGCCAGGGTCTGTAGTACCCAGCACCCTTCACAGGAGTACAATAAACAGGTAGGCCAGGGTCTGTAGTACCTAGCTCCCTTCACAGGAGTAAATTAGACAGGTAGGTCAGGGTCTGTAGTACCCAGCACCCTTCACAGGAGTACAATAAACAGTTAGGCCAGGGTCTGTAGTACCCAGCACCCTTCACAGGAGTACAATAAACCAGTAGGCCAGGGTCTGTAGTACCCAGCACCCGTCACAGGAGTTCAGTAAACAGGTAGTCCAGGGTTTGTAGTACCCAGCACCCTTCACAGGAGTACAGTAAACAGGTAGGCCAGGGTCTGTAGTACCCAGCACCCTTCACAGGAGTACAATAAACAGGTAGGCCAGGGTCTGTAGTACCTAGCTCCCTTCACAGGAGTAAATTAGACAGGTAGGTCAGGGTCTGTAGTACCCAGCACCCTTCACAGGAGTACATCAGACAGGTAGGTGAGGGTCTGAAGTACCCAGCACCCTTCACAGGAGTACAGAAAATAGGTAGGTCAGGGAGTGTGGCACCCATCACCCTTCACAGGAGTACAAAAAACAGGTAGGCCAGGGTCTGTAGCACCCATCACCCTTCACAGGAGTACAATAAACAAGTAGGCCAGGGTCTGTACTACCTAGCACCCTTCACAGGAGTACAGCAGACAGGCAGGTCAGGGTCTGTAGTACCCAGCACCCTTCACAGGAGTACAATAAACAGGAAGGCCCGGGTCTGTAGTACCCAGCACCCTTCACAGGAGTACAGCAGACAGGTAGGTCAGGGTCTGTAGTACCCAGCACCCTTCACAGGAGTACAATAAACAGGTAGGCCAGGGTCTGTAGTACCCAGCACCCTTCACAGGAGTACAGCAGATAGGTAGGTCAGGGTTTTTGTAGTACCCAGCACCCTTTACAGGAGTACAATAAACAGGTAGGCCAGGGTCTGTAGTACCCAGCGCCCTTCACAGGAGTACAATAAACAGGTAGGTCAGGGTCTGTAGTACCCAGCACCCTTCACAGGAGTACAATAAACAGGTAGGCCAGGGTCTGTAGTACCCAGCACCCTTCACAGGAGTACAGAAAACAGGTAGGTCAGGGTCTGTAGCACCCATCACCCTTCACAGGAGTACAATAAACAGGTAGCTCAGGGTCTGTAGTACCCAGCACCCTTCACATGAGTACAATAAACAGGTAGGCCAGGGTTTGTAGTACCCAGCTCCCTTCACAGGAGTACATCAGACAGGTAGGCCAGGGTTTGTAGTACCCAGCACCCTTCACAGGAGTACAAAAAAACAGGTAGGCCAGGGTATCTAGTACCCAGCACCCTTCAAAGGAGTACAATAAACAGGTAGGTCAGGGTCTGTAGTACCAGCATCCTTCACAGGAGTACAGTAAACAAGTAGGCCAGGGTCTGTAGTACACAGCACCCTTCACAGGAGTACAATAAACAGGTAGGCCAGGGTCTGTAGTACCCAGCACCCTTCACAGGAGTACAATAAACCAGTAGGCCAGGGTCTGTAGTACCCAGCACCCTTCACAGGAGTACAGTAAACAGGTAGTCCAGGGTTTGTAGTACCCAGCACCCTTCACAGGAGTACTATAAACAGGTAGGCCAGGGTCTGTAGTACCCAGCACCCTTCACAGGAGTACAATGAACAGGTAGGCCAGGGTCTGTAGTACCCAGCACCCTTCACAGGAGTACAGCAGATAGGTAAGTCAGGGTCTGTATTACCCAGCACCCTTCACAGGAGTACAATAAACATGTAGGCCAGGGTCTGTAGTGCCCAGCACCCTTCACAGGAGTACAGCAGACAGGTAGCTCAGGGTCTGTAGTACCCAGCACCCTTCACAGGAGTGCAATAAACAGGTAGGCCAGGGTCTGTAGTACCCGGTACACTTCACAGGAGTACAGAAACAGTTAGGTCAGGGTCTGTAGCACCCATCACCATTAACAGGAGTACAATAAACAGGTAGGTCAGGGTCTGTAGTACCCAGCACTCTTCACAGGAGTACAGTAAACAGGTAGGCCAGGGTCTGTAGTACCCAGCACCTTTCACAGGAGTAGAATAAACAGGTAGGCCAGGGTCTGTAGTACCCAGCACCGAACACAGGAGTACAGTAAACAGGTAGGCCAGGGTCTGTAGTACCCAGCACCCTTCACTGGAGTACAATAAACAGGTAGGCCAGGGTTTGTAGTACCCAACATCCTTCACAGGAGTACAGCAAACAGGAAGCTCAGGGTCTGTAGTACCCAGCACCCTTCCCAGGAGTACAATAAACAGGTAGGTCAGGGTCTGTAGTACCCAGCACCCTTCACAGGAGTACAATAAACAGGTAGGTCAGGGTCTGTAGTACCCAGCACCCTTCACATGAGTACAATAAATAGGTAGGTCAGGGTCCATAGTACCAGCATCCTTCACAGGAGTACAGTAAACAAGTAGGCCAGGGTCTGTAGTACCAGTATTCTTCACAGGAGTACAATGAACAGGTGGGCCAGGGTCTGTAGTACCCAGGACCCTTCACAGGAGTACAATAAACAAGTAGGCCAGGGTCTGTAGTACCCAGCACCCTTCACAGGAGTACAATAAACAGGTAGGTCAGGGTCTGTAGTACCCAGCACCCTTCACAGGAGTACAATAAACAGGTAGGTCAGGGTCTGTAGTACCCACCACCCTTCACAGAAGTACAATAAACAGGTAGGCCAGGGTCTGCAGTACCCAGCACCCTTCACAGGAGTACAATAAACAGGTAGGCCAGGGTCTGTAGTACCCAGCACCCTTCACAGGAGTAAAGTAAACAGGTAGGCCAGGGTTTGTAGTACCCAGCACCTTTCAAAGGAGTACAAAAAACAGGAAGGCCAGGGTCTGTAGTACCCAGCACCCTTCACAGGAGTACAATAAACAGGTAGGCCAGTGTCTGTAGTACACAGCACCCTTCACAGGAGTACAGCAGACAGGTAGGTCAGGGTCTGTAGTACCCAGCACCCTTCATAGGAGTACAATAAACAGGTAGGCCAGGGTCTGTAGTACCCAGCACCCTTCACAGGAGTACAGAAAACAGGTAGGTCAGGGTCTGTAGCACCCAGCACCCTTTACAGGAGTACAATAAACAGGTAGGCCAGGGTCTGTAGTACCCAGCGCCCTTCACAGGAGTACAATAAACAGGTAGGCCAGGGTCTGTAGTACCCAGCACCCTTCACAGGAGTACAGAAAACAGGTAGGTCAGGGTCTGTAGCACCCATCACCCTTCACAGGTGTACAATAAAAAGGTAGCTCAGGGTCTGTAGTACCCAGCACCCTTCACATGAGTACAATAAACAGGTAGGCCAGGGTTTGTAGTACCCAGCATCCTTCACAGGAGTACAGCAAACAGGTAGCTCAGGGTCTGTAGTACCCAGCTCCCTTCACAGGAGTACAATAAACAGGTAGGTCAGGGTCTGTAGTACCCAGCACCCTTCACAGGAATACAATAAACAGGTAGGCCATGGTCTGTAATACCAAGCACCCTTCACAGGAGTACAATAAATAGGTAGGTCTGGGTCTGTAGTACCCAGCACCCTTCATAGGAGTACAGCAAACAGAAAGTTCTGGGTCTGTAGTACCAGCATCCTTCACAGGAGTACAGTAAACGGGTAGGCCAGGGACTGTAGTACCCAGTACCCTTCACTGGAGTACAATAAACAGGTAGGCCAGGGTCTGTAGTACCCAGCACCCTTCACAGGAGTACAGCAGACAGGTAGGTCAGGGTCTGTAGTACTCAGCACCCTTCACAGGAGTACAGTAAACAGGTAGGCCAGGGTCTCTAGTACCCAGCACCCTTCGCAGGAATACAGCAGACAGGTAGGTCAGGGTCTGTAGTACTCAGCACCCTTAACAGGAGTATAGAAAACAGGTAGGTCAGGGTCTGTAGCACCCATCACCCTTCACATGAATGCAATAAACAGGTAGGTCAGGGTCTGTAGTACCCAGTATCCTTCACAGGAGTACAGCAAACAGGAAGCTCAGGGTCTGTAGTACCCAGCACCCTTCCCAGGAGTACAATAAACAGGTAGGTCAGGGTCTGTAGTACCCAGCACCCTTCACAGGAGTACAATAAACAAGTAGGTCAGGGTCTGTAGTACCCAGCACCCTTCACATCAGTACAATAAACAGGTAGGTCAGGGTCCATAGTACCAGCATCCTTCACAGGAGTACAGTAAACAAGTAGGCCAGGGTCTGTAGTACCAGCATCCTTCACAGGAGTACAATAAACAGGTGGGCCAGGGTCTGTAGTACCCAGGACCCTTCACAGGAGTACAATAAACAAGTATGCCAGGGTCTGTAGTACCCAGCACCCTTCACAGAAGTACAATAAACAGGTAGGTCAGGGTCTGTAGTACCAGCACCCTTCACAGGAATACAATAAACAGGTAGACCATGGTCTGTAGTACCAAGCACCCTTCACAGGAGTACAATAAACAGGTAGGTCAGGGTCTGTAGTACCTGCATCCTTCACAGGAGTACAGTAAACAAGTAGTCCAGAGTCTGTAGTACCCAGCACCCTTCACAGGAGTACAATAAACAGGTAGGCCAGGATCTATAGTACCCAGCACCCTTCACAGGAGTACAATAAACAGGTAGGCCTGGGTCTGTAGTACCCAGCACCCTTCACAGGAGTACAGCAGACAGGTAGGTCAGGGTCTGTAGTACCCAGCACCCTTCACAGGAGTACAATAAACAGGTAGGCCAGGGTCTCTAGTACCCAGCACCCTTCACAGGAGTACAGCAGACAGGTAGATCAGGGTCTGTAGTACCCAGCACCCTTCACAGGAGTACAATAAACAGGTAGGCCAGGGTCTGTAGTACCCAGCACCCTTCACAGGAGTACAGCAGACAGGTAGGTCAGGGTCTGTAGTACCCAGCACCTTTCACAGGAGTACAATAAACAGGTAGGCCAGGGTCTCTAGTACCCAGCACCCTTTACAGGAGTACAGCAGACAGGTAGGTCAGGGTCTGTAGTACCCAGCACCCTTCACAGAAGTACAATAAACAGGTAGGTCAGGTTCTGTACTACCCAGCACCCTTCACAGGAGTACATCAGACAGGTAGGTGAGGGTCTAAAGTACCCAGCACCCTTCACAGGAGTACAGAAAATAGGTAGGTCAGGGAGTGTGGCACCCATCACCCTTCACAGGAGTACAATAAACAAGTAGGCCAGGGTCTGTACTACCTAGCACCCTTCACAGGAGTACAGCAGACAGGCAGGTCAGGGTCTGTAGTACCCAGCACCCTTCACAGGAGTACAATAAACAGGAAGGCCCGGGTCTGTAGTACCCAGCACCCTTCACAGGAGTACAGCAGACAGGTAGGTCAGGGTCTGTAGTACCCAGCACCCTTCACAGGAGTACAATAAACAGGTAGGCCAGGGTCTGTAGTACCCAGCACCCTTCACAGGAGTACAGCAGATAGGTAGGTCAGGGTCTGTAGTACCCAGCACCCTTCGCAAGAATACAGCAGACAGGTAGGTCAGGGTCTGTAGTACTCAGCACCCTTAACAGGAGTACAGAAAACAGGTAGGTCAGGGTCTGCAGCACCCATCACCCTTCACAGGAGTGCAATAAACAGGTAGGCCAGGGTCTGTAGTACCAGCATCCTTCACAGGAGTACAGTAAACAAGTAGGCCAGGGTCTGTAGTACCAGCATCCTTCACAGGAGTACAATAAACAGGTGGGCCAGGGTCTGTAGTACCCAGGACCCTTCACAGGAGTACAATAAACAAGTAGGCAAGGGTCTGTAGTACCCAGCACCCTTCACAGGAGTACAATAAACAGGTAGGTCAGGGTCTGTAGTACCCAGCACCCTTCACAGGAGTACAATAAACAGGTAGGTCAGGGTCTGTAGTACCCAGCACCCTTCACAGGAGTGCAATAAACAGGTAGGCCAGGGTCTGCAGTACCCAGCACCCTTCGCAGGAGTACAATAAACAGGTAGGCCAGGGTCTGTAGTACCCAGCACCCTTCACAGGAGTACAGTAAACAGGTAGGCCAGGGTCTGTAGTACCCAGCACCTTTCAAAGGAGTACAAAAAACAGGAAGGCCAGGGTCTGTAGTACCCAGCACCCTTCACAGGAGTACAATAAACAGGTAGGCCAGTGTCTGTAGTACCCAGCACCCTTCACAGGAGTACAGCAGACAGGTAGGTCAGGGTCTGTAGTACCCAGCACCCTTCACAGGAGTACAGCAGACAGGTAGGTCAGGGTCTGTAGTACCCAGCACCCTTCACAGGAGTACAATAAACAGGTAGGCCAGGGTCTGTAGTACCCAGCACCCTTCACAGGAGTACAAAAAACAGGTAGGTCAGGGTCTGTAGCACCCAGCACCCTTTACAGGAGTACAATAAACAGGTAGGCCAGGGTCTGTAGTACCCAGCGCCCTTCACAGGAGTACAATAAACAGGTAGGCCAGGGTCTGTAGTACCCAGCACCCTTCACAGGAGTACAGAAAACAGGTAGGTCAGGGTCTGTAGCACCCATCACCCTTCACAGGAGTACAATAAAAAGGTAGCTCAGGGTCTGTAGTACCCAGCACCCTTCACATGAGTACAATAAACAGGTAGGCCAGGGTTTGTAGTACCCAGCATCCTTCACAGGAGTACAGCAAACAGGTAGCTCAGGGTCTGTAGTACCCAGCACCCTTCACAGGAGTACAATAAACAGGTAGGTCAGGGTCTGTAGTACCCAGCACCCTTCACAGGAATACAATAAACAGGTAGGCCATGGTCTGTAATACCAAGCACCCTTCACAGGAGTACAATAAATAGGTAGGTCTGGGTCTGTAGTACCCAGCACCCTTCATAGGAGTACAGCAAACAGAAAGTTCTGGGTCTGTAGTACCAGCATCCTTCACAGGAGTACAGTAAACGGGTAGGCCAGGGACTGTAGTACCCAGTACCCTTCACTGGAGTACAATAAACAGGTAGGCCAGGGTCTGTAGTACCCAGCACCCTTCACAGGAGTACAGCAGACAGGTAGGTCAGGGTCTGTAGTACTCAGCACCCTTCACAGGAGTACAGTAAACAGGTAGGCCAGGGTCTCTAGTACCCAGCACCCTTCGCAGGAATACAGCAGACAGGTAGGTCAGGGTCTGTAGTACTCAGCACCCTTAACAGGAGTATAGAAAACAGGTAGGTCAGGGTCTGTAGCACCCATCACCCTTCACATGAATGCAATAAACAGGTAGGTCAGGGTCTGTAGTACCCAGCATCCTTAACAGGAGTACAGCAAACAGGAAGCTCAGGGTCTGTAGTACCCAGCACCCTTCCCAGGAGTACAATAAACAGGTAGGTCAGGGTCTGTAGTACCCAGCACCCTTCACAGGAGTACAATAAACAAGTAGGTCAGGGTCTGTAGTACCCAGCACCCTTCACATCAGTACAATAAACAGGTAGGTCAGGGTCCATAGTACCAGCATCCTTCACAGGAGTACAGTAAACAAGTAGGCCAGGGTCTGTAGTACCAGCATCCTTCACAGGAGTACAATAAACAGGTGGGCCAGGGTCTGTAGTACCCAGGACCCTTCACAGGAGTACAATAAACAAGTATGCCAGGGTCTGTAGTACCCAGCACCCTTCACAGGAGTACAATAAACAGGTAGGTCAGGGTCTGTAGTACCCAGCACCCTTCACAGGAGTACAATAAACAGGTAGGTCAGGGTCTGTAGTACCCAGCATCCTTCACAGAAGTACAATAAACAGGTAGGCCAGGGTCTGCAGTACCCAGCACCCTTCACAGGAGTACAATAAACAGGTAGGCCAGGGTCTGTAGTACCCAGCACCCTTCACAGGAGTACAGTAAACAGGTAGGCCAGGGTCTGTAGTACCCAGCACCTTTCAAAGGAGTACAATAAACAGGTAGGCCAGGGTCTGTAGTACCCAGCACCCTTCACAGGAGTACAATTAACAGGTAGGCCAGTGTCTGTAGTACCCAGCACCGTTCACAGGAGTACAGCAGACAGGTAGGTCAGGGTCTGTAGTACCCAGCACCCTTCACAGGAGTACAATAAACAGGTAGGCCAGGGTCTGTAGTACCCAGCACCCTTCACAGGAGTACAGCAGATAGGTAGGTCAGGGTTTGTAGTACCCAGCACCCTTTACAGGAGTACAATAAACAGGTAGGCCAGGGTTTGTAGTACCCAGCGCCCTTCACAGGAGTACAATAAACAGGTAGGTCAGGGTCTGTAGTACCCAGCACCCTTCACAGGAGTACAATAAACAGGTAGGCCAGGGTCTGTAGTACCCAGCACCCTTCACAGGAGTACAGAAAACAGGTAGGTCAGGGTCTGTAGCACCCATCACCCTTCACAGGAGTAGAATAAAAAGGTAGCTCAGGGTCTGTAGTACCCAGCATCCTTCACATGAGTACAATAAACAGGTAGGCCAGGGTTTGTAGTACCCAGCATCCTTCACAGGACTACAGCAAACAGGTAGCTCAGGGTCTGTAGTACCCAGCACCCTTCACAGGAGTACAATAAACAGGTAGGTCAGGGTCTGTAGTACCAGCACCCTTCACAGGAATACAATAAACAGGTAGACCATGGTCTGTAGTACCAAGCACCCTTCACAGGAGTACAATAAACAGGTAGGTCTGGGTCTGTAGTACCCAGCACCCTTCATAGGAGTACAGCAAACAGAAAGTTCTGGGTCTGTAGTACCAGCATCCTTCACAGGAGTACAGTAAACGGGTAGGCCAGGGTCTGTAGTACCCAGTACCCTTCACAGGAGTACAATAAACAGGTAGGCCAGGGTCTGTAGTACCCAGCACCCTTCACAGGAGTACAGCAGACAGGTAGGTCAGGGTCTGTAGTACTCAGCACCCTTCACAGGAGTACAGTAAACAGGTAGGCCAGGGTCTGTAGTACCCAGCACCCTTCGCAGGAATACAGCAGACAGGTAGGTGAGGGTCTGTAGTACTCAGCACCCTTAACAGGAGTACAGAAAACAGGTAGGTCAGGGTCTGTAGCACCCATCACCCTTCACAGGAGTGCAATAAACAGGTAGGCCAGGGTCTTTAGTACCAAGCACCCTTCACAGGAGTACAATAAACAGGTAGGTCAGGGTCTGTAGTACCCAGCACCCTTCACATGAGTACAATAAACAGGTAGGTCAGGGTCCATAGTACCAGCATCCTTCACAGGAGTACAGTAAACAAGTAGGCCAGGGTCTGTAGTACCAGCATCCTTCACAGGAGTACAATAAACAGGTAGGCCAGGGTCTGTAGTACCCAGGACCCTTCACAGGAGTACAGTAAACAAGTAGGCCAGGGTCTGTAATACCCAGCACCCTTCACAGGAGTACAATAAACAGGTAGGTCAGGGTCTGTAGTACCCAGCACCCTTCACAGGAGTACAATAAACAGGTAGGTCAGGGTCTGTAGTACCCAGGACCCTTCACAGGAGTACAATAAACAAGTAGGCCAGGGTCTGTAGTACCCAGTACCCTTCACAGGAGTACAATAAACAGGTAGGCCAGGGTCTGTAGTACCCAGCACCCTTCACAGGAGTACAGCAGACAGGTAGGTCAGGGTCTGTAGTACTCAGCACCCTTCACAGGAGTACAGTAAACAGGTAGGCCAGGGTCTGTAGTACCCAGAACCCTTCGCAAGAATACAGCAGACAGGTAGGTCAGGGTCTGTAGTACTCAGCACCCTTAACAGGAGTACAGAAAACAGGTAGGTCAGGGTCTGCAGCACCCATCACCCTTCACAGGAGTGCAATAAACAGGTAGGCCAAGGTCTGTAGTACCAGCATCCTTCACAGGAGTACAGTAAACAAGTAGGCCAGGGTCTGTAGTACCAGCATCCTTCACAGGAGTACAATAAACAGGTGGGCCAGGGTCTGTAGTACCCAGGACCCTTCACAGGAGTACAATAAACAAGTAGGCAAGGGTCTGTAGTACCCAGCACCCTTCACAGGAGTACAATAAACAGGTAGGTCAGGGTCTGTAGTACCCAGCACCCTTCACAGGAGTACAATAAACAGGTAGGTCAGGGTCTGTAGTACCCAGCACCCTTCACAGAACTGAAGTACAATAAACAGGTAGGCCAGGGTCTGCAGTACCCAGCACCCTTCGCAGGAGTACAATAAACAGATAGGCCAGGGTCTGTAGTACCCAGCACCCTTCACAGGAGTACAGTAAACAGGTAGGCCAGGGTCTGTAGTACCCAGCACCTTTCAAAGGAGTACAATAAACAGGTAGGCCAGGGTCTGTAGTACCCAGCACCCTTCACAGGAGTACAATAAACAGGTAGTCCAGTGTCTGTAGTATCCAGCACCCTTCACAGGAGTACAGCAGACAGGTAGGTCAGGGTCTGTAGTACCCAGCACCCTTCACAGGAGTACAATAAACAGGTAGGCCAGGGTCTGTAGTACCCAGCACCCTTCACAGGAGTACAGCAGATAGGTAGGTCAGGGTTTGTAGTACCCAGCACCCTTTACAGGAGTACAATAAACAGGTAGGCCAGAGTCTGTAGTACCCAGCGCCCTTCACAGGAGTACAATAAACAGGTAGGTCAGGGTCTGTAGTACCCAGCACCCTTCACATGAGTACAATAAACAGGTAGGCCAGGGTCTGTAGTACCCAGCACCCTTCACAGGAGTACAATAAACAGGTAGGCCAGGGTCTGTAGTACCCAGCACCCTTCACAGGAGTACAATAAACAGGTAGGCCAGGGTCTCTAGTACCCAGCACCCTTTACAGGAGTACAGCAGACAGGTAGGTCAGGGTCTGTAGTACCCAGCACCCTTCACAGGAGTACAATAAACAGGTAGGTCAGGTTCTGTACTACCCCGCACCCTTCACAGGAGTACATCAGACAGGTAGGTCAGGGTTTGAAGTACCCAGCACCCTTCACAGGAGTACAGAAAATAGGTAGGTCAGGGTCTGTAGCACCCATCACCCTTCACAGGAGTACAATAAACAGGTAGGCCAGGGTCTGTACTACCTAGCACCCTTCACAGGAGTACAGCAGACAGGCAGGTCAGGGTCTGTAGTACCCAGCACCCTTCACAGGAGTACAATAAACAGGTAGGCCAGGGTCTGTAGTACCCAGCACCCTTCACAGGAGTACAATAAACAGGTAGGTCAGGTTCTGTACTACCCAGCACCCTTCACAGGAGTACATCAGACAGGTAGGTCAGGGTTTGTAGTACCCAGCACCCTTCACAGGAGTACAGAAAATAGGTAGGTCAGGGTCTGTAGCACCCATCACCCTTCACAGGAGTACAATAAACAGGTAGGCCAGGGTCTGTAGTACCCAGCACCCTTCACAGGAGTACAGCAGACAGGTAGGTCAGGGTCTGTAGTACCCAGCACCCTTCACAGGAGTACAATAAACAGGTAGGCCAGGGTCTGTACTACCCAGCACCCTTCACAGGAGTACAATAAACAGGAAGGCCCGGGTCTGTAGTACCCAGCACCCTTCACAGGAGTACAGCAGACAGGTAGGCCAGGGTCTGTAGTACCCAGCACCCTTCACAGGAGTACAATAAACAGGTAGGCAAGGGTCTCTAGTACCCAGCACCCTTCACAGGAGTACAGCAGACAGGTAGGTCAGGGTCTGTAGTACCCAGCACCCTTCACAGGAGTACAATAAACAGGTAGGCCAGGGTCTGTAGTACCCAGCACCATTCACAGGAGTACAATAAACAGGTAGCTCAGGGTCTGTAGTACCCAGCACCCTTCACAGGAGTACAATAAACAGGTAGGCCAGGATGTGTAGTACCCAGCTTCCTTCACAGGAGTACAATAAACAGGTACTTCAGGGTCTGTAGCACCCATCACCCTTCACAGGAGTACAATAAACAGGTAGGCCAGGGTCCGTAGTACCCAGCACCCTTCACTGTAGTACAATAAATAGGTAGGCCAGGGTTTGTAGTACCCAGCATCCTTCACATGAGTACAACAAACAGGTAGCTCAGGGTTTGTAGTACTCAGCACCCTTCACAGGAGTATAGTAAACAGGTTGTTCAGGGTCTAGAGTACCAGCACCCTTCACAGGAGTACAACAAACAAGTAGGTCAGGGTCTGTATTACCCAGCACCCTTCACAGGATTACAGTAAACAGGTAGGCCAGGGTCTGTAGTACCCAGCACCCTTCACAGGAGTACAATAAACAGGTAGGCCAGGGTCTGTAGTACCCAGCTCCCTTCACAGGAGTACATCAGACAGGTAGGTCAGGGTCTGTAGTACCCAGCACCCTTCACAGGAGTACAAAAAACAGGTAGGCCAGGATATGTAGTACCCAGCACCCTTCAAAGGAGTACAATAAACAGGTAGGTCAGGGTCTGTAGTACCAGCATCCTTCACAGGAGTACAGTAAACAAGTAGGCCAGGGTCTGTAGTACCCAGCACCCTTCACAGGAGTACAATAAACAGTTAGGCCAGGGTCTGTAGTACCCAGCACCCTTCACAGGAGTACAATAAACCAGTAGGCCAGGGTCTGTAGTACCCAGCACCCGTCACAGGAGTTCAGTAAACAGGTAGTCCAGGGTTTGTAGTACCCAGCACCCTTCACAGGAGTACAGTAAACAGGTAGGCCAGGGTCTGTAGTACCCAGCACCCTTCACAGGAGTACAATAAACAGGTAGGCCAGGGTCTGTAGTACCTAGCTCCCTTCACAGGAGTACATCAGACAGGTAGGTCAGGGTCTGTAGTACCCAGCACCCTTCACAGGAGTACAAAAAACAGGTAGGCCAGGTTATGTAGTACCCAGCACCCTTCAAAGGAGTACAATAAACAGGTAGGTCAAGGTCTGTAGTACCAGCATCCTTCACAGGAGTACAGTAAACAAGTAGGCCAGGGTCTGTAGTACCCAGCACCCTTCACAGGAGTACAATAAACAGGTAGGCCAGGGTCTGTAGTACCCAGCACCCTTCACAGGAGTAAAATAAACCAGTAGGCCAGGGTCTGTAGTACCCAGCACCCTTCACAGGAGTACAGTAAACAGGTAGTCAAGGGTTTGTAGTACCCAGCACCCTTCACAGGAGTACTATAAACAGGTAGGCCAGGGTCTGTAGTACCCAGCACCCTTCACAGGAGTACAGCAGACAGGTAAGTCAGGGTCTGTATTACCCAGCACCCTTCACAGGAGTACAATAAACATGTAGGCCAGGGTCTGTAGTACCCAGCACCCTTCACAGGAGTACAGCAGACAGGTAGGTCAGGGTCTGTTGTACCCAGCACCCTTCACAGGAGTACAATAAACAGGTAGGCCAGGGTCTGTAGTACCCGGTACCCTTCACAGGAGTACAGAAAACAGTTAGGTCAGGGTCTGTAGCACCCATCACCCTTAACAGGAGTACAATAAACAGGTAGGTCAGGGTCTGTAGTACCCAGCACCCTTCACAGGAGTACAGTAAACAGGTAGGTCAGGGTCTGTAGTACCCAGCACCTTTCACAGGAGTAGAATAAACCGGTAGGCCAGGGTCTGTAGTACCCATCACCCTTCACAGGAGTACAGTAAACAGGTAGGCCAGGGTCTGTAGTACCCAGCACCCTTCACTGGAGTACAATAAACAGGTAGGCCAGGGTTTGTAGTACCCAACATCCTTCACAGGAGTACAGCAAACAGGAAGCTCAGGGTCTGTAGTACCCAGCACCCTTCCCAGGAGTACAATAAAGAGGTAGGTCAGGGTCTGTAGTACCCAGCACCCTTCACAGGAGTACAATAAACAGGTAGGTCAGGGTCTGTAGTACCCAGCACCCTTCACAGGAGTACAATAAACAGGTAGGCCTGGGTCTGTAGTACCCAGCACCCTTCACAGGAGTACAGAAAATAGGTAGGTCAGGGTCTGTAGCACCCATCACCATTCACAGTAGTACAAAAAACAGGTAGGCCAGGGTCTGTAGTACCCAGCACCCTTCACAGGAGTACAATAAACAGGTAGGTCAGGGTCTGTAGTACCTGCATCCTTCACAGGAGTACAGTAAACAAGTAGTCCAGAGTCTGTAGTACCCAGCACCCTTCACAGGAGTACAATAAACAGGTAGGCCAGGATCTGTAGTACCCAGCACCCTTCACAGGAGTACAATAAACAGGTAGGCCTGGGTCTGTAGTACCCAGCACCCTTCACAGGAGTACAGCAGACAGGTAGGTCAGGGTCTGTAGTACCCAGCACCCTTCACAGGAGTACAATAAACAGGTAGGCCAGGGTCTCTAGTACCCAGCACCCTTCACAGGAGTACAGCAGACAGGTAGATCAGGGTCTGTAGTACCCAGCACCCTTCACAGGAGTACAATAAACAGGTAGGCCAGGGTCTGTAGTACCCAGCACCCTTCACAGGAGTACAGCAGACAGGTAGGTCAGGGTCTGTAGTACCCAGCACCTTTCACAGGAGTACAATAAACAGGTAGGCCAGGGTCTCTAGTACCCAGCACCCTTTACAGGAGTACAGCAGACAGGTAGGTCAGGGTCTGTAGTACCCAGCACCCTTCACAGAAGTACAATAAACAGGTAGGTCAGGTTCTGTACTACCCAGCACCCTTCACAGGAGTACATCAGACAGGTAGGTGAGGGTCTGAAGTACCCAGCACCCTTCACAGGAGTACAGAAAATAGGTAGGTCAGGGAGTGTGGCACCCATCACCCTTCACAGGAGTACAAAAAACAGGTAGGCCAGGGTCTGTAGTACCCAGCACCCTTCACAGGAGTACAATAAACAGGAAGGCCCGGGTCTGTAGTACCCAGCACCCTTCACAGGAGTACAGCAGACAGGTAGGTCAGGGTCTGTTTACCCAGCACCCTTCACAGGAGTACAATAAACAGGTAGGCCAGGGTCTGTAGTACCCAGCACCCTTCACAGGAGTACAGCAGATAGGTAGGTCAGGGTCTGTAGTACCCAGCACCCTTCGCAAGAATACAGCAGACAGGTAGGTCAGGGTCTGTAGTACTCAGCACCCTTAACAGGAGTACAGAAAACAGGTAGGTCAGGGTCTGCAGCACCCATCACCCTTCACAGGAGTGCAATAAACAGGTAGGCCAGGGTCTGTAGTACCAGCATCCTTCACAGGAGTACAGTAAACAGGTGGGCCAGGGTCTGTAGTACCCAGGACCCTTCACAGGAGTACAATAAACAAGTAGGCCAGGGTCTGTAGTACCCAGCACCCTTCACAGGAGTACAAAAAACAGGTAGGTCAGGGTCTGTAGTACCCAGCACCCTTCACAGGAGTACAATAAACAGGTAGGTCAGGGTCTGTAGTACCCAGCACCCTTCACAGAAGTACAATAAACAGGTAGGCCAGGGTCTGCAGTACCCAGCACCCTTCGCAGGAGTACAATAAACAGGTAGGCCAGGGTCTGTAGTACCCAGCACCCTTCACAGGAGTACAGTAAACAGGTAGGCCAGGGTCTGTAGTACCCAGCACCTTTCAAAGGAGTACAATAAACAGGTAGGCCAGGGTCTGTAGTACCCAGCACCCTTCACAGGAGTACAATAAACAGGTAGGCCAGTGTCTGTAGTATCCAGCACCCTTCACAGGAGTACAGCAGACAGGTAGGTCAGGGTCTGTAGTACCCAGCACCGTTCACAGGAGTACAATAAACAGGTAGGCCAGGGTCTGTAGTACCCAGCACCCTTCACAGGAGTACAGCAGATAGGTAGGTCAGGGTTTGTAGTACCCAGCACCCTTTACAGGAGTACAATAAACAGGTAGGCCAGAGTCTGTAGTACCCAGCGCCCTTCACAGGAGTACAATAAACAGGTAGGTCAGGGTCTGTAGTACCCAGCACCCTTCACATGAGTACAATAAACAGGTAGGCCAGGGTCTGTAGTACCCAGCACCCTTCACAGGAGTACAGAAAACAGGTAGGTCAGGGTCTGTAGCACCCATCACCCTTCACAGGAGTACAATAAACAGGTAGCTCAGGGTCTGTAGTACCCAGCACCCTTCACATGATTACAATAAACAGGTAGGCCAGTGTTTGTAGTACCCAGCATCCTTCACAGGAGTACAGCAAACAGGTAGCTCAGGGTCTGTAGTACCCAGCACCCTTCACAGGAGTACAATAAACAGGTAGGTCAGGGTCTGTAGTACCAGCACCCTTCACAGGAATACAATAAACAGGTAGGCCATGGTCTGTAGTACCAAGCACTCTTCACAGGAGTACAATAAACAGGTAGGTCTGGGTCTGTAGTACCGAGCACCCTTCATAGGAGTACAGCAAACAGATAGTTCTGGGTCTGTAGTACCAGCATCCTTCCCAGGAGTACAGTAAACAGGTAGGCCAGGGTCTGTAGTACCCAGTACCCTTCACAGGAGTACAATAAACAGGTAGGCCAGGGTCTGTAGTACCCAGCACCCTTCACAGGAGTACAGCAGACAGGTAGGTCAGGGTCTGTAGTACTCAGCACCCTTCACAGGAGTACAGTAAACAGGTAGGCCAGGGTCTGTAGTACCCAGCACCCAACGCAGGAATACAGCAGACAGGTAGGTCAGGGTCTGTAGTACTCAGCACCCTTAACAGGAGTACAGAAAACAGGTAGGTCAGGGTCTGTAGCACCCATCACCCTTCACAGGAGTGCAGTAAACAGGTAGGCCAGGGTCTGTAGTACCCAGCACCCTTCACAGGAGTACAATAAACAGGTAGGCCAGGGTCTGTAGTACCCAGCACCCTTCACAGGAGTACAATAAACAGGTAGGCCAGGGTCTGTAGTACCCAGTACCCTTCACAGGAGTACAATAAACAGGTAGGCCAGGGTCTGTAGTACCCAGCACCCTTCACTGGAGTACAATAAACAGGTAGGCCAGGGTTTGTAGTACCCAGCATCCTTCACAGGAGTACAACAAACAGGTAGCTCAGGGTCTTTAGTACTCAGCACCCTTCACAGGAGTACAGTAAACAGGTAGGCCAGGGTCTGTAGTACCAGCACCCTTCACAGGAGTACAACAAACAGGTAGGCCAAGGTCTGTAGTACCCAGCACCCTTCACAGGAGTACAGTAAGTAGGTATGCCAGGGCCTGCAGTATGCAGCACCCAGAGAGGTGCTAAAGTTGCACATCCTCCTATCTCTCCCCTGTCTTACCCACACAAGCAAGTTTATAAACCTTTGCTCCTCTTAACTGAAGAAAGGGTGTGGTACAACAGAACGTTAACCCTTTCTTCAAATGTGGGAGATTTCCACCCTGCCACACATATGTATCTTAAAGTATGTGCTGTACGAT
Source organism: Pseudophryne corroboree (assembly GCF_028390025.1). Taxonomy (NCBI): domain Eukaryota; kingdom Metazoa; phylum Chordata; class Amphibia; order Anura; family Myobatrachidae; genus Pseudophryne; species Pseudophryne corroboree. Next base: position 431,383,343 of record NC_086447.1, on the reverse strand, counting down.
ATATACAGGTAAGTACTGCATGTGATTTTTTTCAACTACAGAATTTTTATTCAGAAAGTTTAATACTGTATGTGCAAGTTTGATTAATTAAATAGTACATATTGCAGTTTATAATACATTCAGTGGTGGAACTTGAGAGTGGTTGTTCCAGGTGCAAAACTGTGCTTTGGGACCCCCTCCTCCTCCCTGCCCCAAGTTCACAATATGCCACATGACAGTGGGTATCAGGACGAGGTACATGGTGACTTATGTGAGGCAGAGTGTGATAGGGAGATGGAGAGTTGGTGAAAGGGATAGACGATGCGTGATAGGAAAAGGGTGATGGGGAGAGGGTGAGAGGGAGAAGCAGTGGGTGCCAGGGAAAGGCATTGGAGGATGGAGAGGGTGACACGCAGAGGGGGACTGGGAGAAGGTGAAGAGGAGAGGCAGAGAGCATGAGAGGTCTTTGTAGGAGGAAGTAAAGGGAGTAAATTGGGTTGACAGGGTTCACTGGGACATAAAGGGAAAGTATCAGTGGGGGAGACAGGCAGAAAAAACAATCAGCATTAAAATGAGGGCTGAGGAAAGACAATGCCAGTGGAAGAATTTACTAAAAGGTTGGGAAGAGGAGAGAGAGGGAGGGAGAGATGGAGAGAGAGATCGGGGTGAAGAGGAAGGAAGATAGGTGCAGGGGAACAGAGAGAAAGAGAGGGAGATGGAATACAGAGGGAGAGAGAGAGTTAGAGGGGGAGACTGAAAAGAGAGAGGAGGGGTTGACAGAGAGAGTGAGAGAGAGAGACAGATTGTGAGAGATAGGCAGACTGAGAGTGGGGAACGGAGAGATATGGGTGAAGAGGAAGGAAGAGAGGTGCAGGAGAACAGAGAGAGAGAGATGGGAGATGGAGAGAGATATGGGGAGACAAAGAGAGAGAGATGGGAGATGGAGAGAGAGAAAGGAACTGAGATGGAGAGAGAAGGCGGAGAAAGAGAGAGGGAGAGGTGTTGCAGAAGGTGGGAGAGAGGGGAGGGAGGCAGAGAGAGGGGGGAACTGAGAGAGTGGAGGAAGATAGTAAGAGATGGGGAGATGAAGAGATGGGGAAAGATGGAGAGAGAGACAGAGAGAAGGGGGAAATGGAGAGAGATGGGGATGAAGAGAGAGAGGGGGAAATGAAGAGAGAGAGGGGGAGATGGGGGGAGAGGGGAGAGAGGGGGAAGTAGAAGAGAAGGGGGGAAAGAGAGATGAGAGATAGAGGGAGCCAAGGAAGAGAGAGTGCACAAGGGAGAGGGCAGAAGGAGAGAGAGTGGGGGGCCAAGGGGAAGAGAGAGGACAGAGACAAAAAAAGAGAGAGATGCTGAGCAGCACTTGTCACATGTAGTACTCGAGCATTGTTTTTTTTCCTACCTGGCCTTTGAGGCTTGTACAATCTGGGGCTGCTGCTGCACGTGGAGATGGCCAATGAGTACCTCTGCTTCCCTCCCATTTATATTTGGTTCCGGGGATGTCAGAGGACGAGGGTGGAATATGAGCATGAAAGGGGAGTGAGGAACTGAGAGAGCAGCCAGGCAATCCCACACAGCCAGTATTATTGAGTCTTGAGGGAGGAGCAGAGAGAATGGCCCCTCCATCCCCTCAGGCCGGGCTGTCCCACAAAGCCAGTATTATTGAGTATGGGGGGAGAAGCAGAGAGAGAGGCCCCTTCTTCCCCATCGGAAGGGCATTTAGCACACAATCAGCAGCAGCACAACGTCTGGGAGGAGAGGGGAGAACGGCCCCTCCTCCCTCTCCGGCTTGGACCCGATTATGAACTGTGTTACAAACTGGGGCACTGGCAGCGGGCGCAACACTAGTGGAAGCATTACAATATGTCAGTGTGATTCTTGCAATACAGGCGGGCCTCTGTGCAATGCACAGCTTGTCCCAGCGCTAGTTCCGCCATTGAACATATTATCTATATGTATAAATGTTTCCTTTCAGTCTATCATTCTTTTATAATGTCCATCTCTGAAGACAATGTATTTCTTAATGGAACATCTTCACATATTTACCTGACTTGTATAATAACATTTTTTAATTGTTTGATAATGTAAGTAATTATATTAAATCTGATGTCTGAATAATATATTTCCTATGCAGTAGGTGAACATGTGCCATGTGCATTTTACATTTATGTGGAAATATTATTCTATTAAATAAGTAGATGTATATCTTCCCCCAGTTCTTCCTAAATTGTTCTAAATTGCTCAAACAGATAATTTTTTAAGCATGTGCTTGGAACTCTTCCAAATTGTAGAAATGAATGTCCTTTATTTGTTCCAGACTTTACTCCTTACCTCACTTAAATTTGTCTAGTCTAGTACACAAACCCATCATTGCTCTCTCCCTGTTTAAGCTGAAAGGTTTATTTTACTCTGTATTATAAAGCATGTATTTTCACTCGATTGCTATACTGGTTCCACAATGCCCCCCAAAATTCAAAAGTTTAGTCTAGAAATTCCTCTTTTGCCTCCTGTTATCCTTCCCTGCTTTCTGACCCTAAGCTTTTATTTTTACTTTAGAAAGATGTTGGAATATCGTAAAAGATAGGAATATCAAATCTCTGATCCACTTTGAAGACTACACAGCAAATATAATGTAGTTAATATATTATTTATGTATTTTATTTATTAAGTTTCTTATATAGCGTTGCATATTCTGTTGCACTTTACAATTAGAACAACAGTAATAGAACAGAACTGTGTCATAACAGACAGACATAGAGGTAGGAAGGCCCTGCTCGCAAGCTTACAATCTATAGGGAAATAGGCATTGATACACAATGATTGGTGCTACAGTATCTATTGCATAATTATCCGGACAGATTGCAAAGGTTCTTAATGGGCTGTATGATATAGTCACTCAGCAATGTTGGCCCAGCATCATGAGAATGTGAAAGAGAAAAAGAAAGTTATGTGTGGACTGTAATGGGACGTAATTACTGTACAGTAATTAGATAGGGAGGTTATGTGGGTGGGCCTGGAATTTGATAAGCTTGTCTGAAGAAGTGAGTTTTCAGGGAACGTTTGAAGGTTTGGAGATTAGAGGTGAGTCTTATTGTGCATGGGAAGGCATTCCAGAGAGTGCCTGCAGCCCAGAGAAAGTCCTGTAATTTTGAGTATGAGCAAGTAATGCATGTGGATGAGAAACGCAGGTCTAGTGCATAGATTTGAGGTCAGGTAGGGAGATATTTTGAGATGAGTGAAGAGAATGCATTGTTGCAGTTTTAATAGCCTTGTATGTAAGTAGAAGTATTTTATATTGAATACGGTAAAATACTGCTATCATAAAACAGAAAACTAATAATGTCAAAACAGGCACTTATTTCCGTGACTTCTTAGAGGGCATGCTATAATAGTCATCTTATTTAATTACTGTACCTTAAATAAAAAATTCCTATAGGAGTACATAGTTTATTTACAATACTAGTTAATACGGAAATTCCTTTCCTCATTATCCTGGAAAACAGAGATTATTTCTGAAGAGCAAAACACCTGATGTACAGTGCATAAAGAAGTGTTGGAGCCATCACATGCCTCAGTTTGGGCATGTGTATCTAAACTTGCACGAAATCGCATGTCTAGATGGCAGCATTTAATCAGGGGCTGAAGTTTGCGCTGGCAAAGGGGAGGAGTGATGGCGTTACCAAAGTGCTTATTCTAGGGGCATTCTTTGTGCTAAGTTATGTACAGACATTTCCACATCAATAAAGGTCGGGGGAGATTTATCAAATCTTCTAAAGAGGACAAGTAGAGGTGTTGCCGAGTTAAACGCCTCTCTGTTCATAGCCCAATCTTGATGCACTTAGCGACAAGTAAACCTATATCAACGGACGCTCTACAGCATTTTTTCTGTGAGGATTAATTTTGCAGCTGATTAAATGGCCCTTTCTATGTATTCACTATTAATATTTTCCAGCAGTAAATGATCTTGCTGAAAGTATTCATGCCCTATATCACTTGTTGAATAAAGTATGTAATTACTGAAAAAGCGCTGGCAAGACTCTCACATTGTTATCATATTTCCTCAGAACAATAATTAAACATAAAAAAACAGTAAAATCCTAAATGAAGGAGTAACCCACTTCCTTGATTTCTAACTTCTAATTAGAACATCACAGTACTAGACACATTTTAGCAGATTTCAATATAAATATTGAAATTAAACAGTAAATCTAAATACAAAAGTAATTTCCTTTCATTGCACTTTTTTATATGGGCATTAAATATGTATTTCTAGTCACTGCTGCAAGACCTAACACATATAGTGAGATATCTACATGGAATTAAACATCTAGTAAAAAGGTGGGGGTTTTTTAAATATCAAACTAATAGTGGAACAAGTGGGGTAATTCCAAGTTGATCGCAGCAGGAAATTTTTTAGCAGTTGGGCAAAACCATGTGCACTGCAGGGGGGGCAGATATAACATGTGCAGAGAGAGTTAGATTTGGGTGGGTTATTTCGTTTCTGTGCAGGTTAAATACTGGCTGCTTTATTATTACACTGCAAATTGGATTGCAAATTGAACACACCCCACCCAAATCTAACTCTCTCTGCACATGTTATATCTGCCTCCCCTGCAGTGCACATGGTTTTGCCCAATTGCTAACAGAATTCCTGCTGCGATCAACTTGGAATTACCCCCAAGGTGTCTGAAAGCCAGTGACATGTGGTGGGGTGAGGCAGAGCCTTTCCTGTCATAGTAACGTATACACCAGAGTTTTGACTATACAAAGTATATGAAAAATACAAAGAATATATTAGAAATATCTTCTTTGCGTTATTTTAATCATTTTTATAGTCAACATTTTGGAGTAAAAAATCTAAGATAGGCAGTACCTATCTTTTCCACACGTCTCTGATCAAAACTCACCACATTTCCAGGAGTTTATACTGCTGCACCTTTGCATAAAGCCCACATAAACCCTTTGTTTCATATATTGTGTGTAAATCTGGCTCTGGTACTAGCCAGTTCCTCCTGAGCCATTTACCTCACCACGTGTCCCTGCTGAAAGCAGAGACCACATATAAATACAGGAAGTTCATGAAATCCTTCAGCACTGTCTGTGTGCTAAGCAAGTAACTGTGTGCTAAGTAGTACAACAACATAATTGTTTTTAAACACTTTATTTACATGAAATAAAAGAGAAACACTTGTGCTGCTCTGATAGCTCTGTGATTCCCAATTGGCTTTGCCCCTTTCTAGCCTCTATAGGCTGCAAAGGGGATCTGCAGCCAGAGACAGTGCTCACTGTGGAGGGACTTTTTGAACTTTCTCTCCCATTTTCGTTGTAGTTCTCATCTGCTCCTTACCAGCAGAGAGCTTTTTGGGTCAGTTGGACTATAAGACCCTATCTTTTTAAAGTGTACTGTATATTTAGCGTTTTACATGTTCAGATTTTCCTTCTTGGACTGATGGTATATCTTGGGGCACATGGTTGCTGTAGTGCTCAGTGATATACTTCCATATGCTGGGTCTGGTGCATGTGTACCAGAGCCCCATATAAGCTCTTAGTTCCAGTGTGATACGTTACAGATAGAAAATGGAACTAGTGCTGTAAAGTTTTACCTCTTTAAATACTTAAATAATATAAGGATATTAGAGTAATAAAACTATGTATAGTGTGGATTGCTATATAAAACACATTAATTAGACTTGTACATAAAAATATACAGTAAGTAAAAAAAACAACTAATTTCCAAACTAAAATATAATCACTCATATAGTAAATATTGTAATATATTGCATAGTGAAAACATTAATGCCAGTTATTTGTCAGTCAAAAATGGACAGGAAATTCCACAGGAACAATCAATAATGTGGAATCCTCGGGTATATCCAAATATCCTTGTCTACATGGAATCCTGTTTGGGGGTTGTGATTCCGCACTAGTCAGTTCATTTCAAGCAAACGGTATATACCATAGAGAACCAAAGTTGGGCAGTAAATTGGGGGGTAAAATTCCCTGATTATGTCAGCTTGGTGGTGCGCTCTGAGTCAGGGGAAGATATAGGTGCAAATTTAAGGAAAGAAGACTCTTGTGTGGGCGCATTCTTGTGTAATGGAAAAATCATATGCATATAGATTAAAAAATAACTGTTATTTATTGTCACATAAAATTAGGTTTGTATCCCACAGGCTAAAGACAAACTTGTCATTGATGATTAATAAGATAAGGTTAAAAACAAGGTGTGTTCTTGTCCATCTGTATAGATAATAGTTCGAACACGAAATGTACACACAATCACTACTGTATCCGTTTCTCTGGGACCAGTACAAAGAATTGTATTGATATGACCACAGTGGAGCAAGGCTCAAAAGAAATGTGCTGATGAATATAGAGCTATATGCATCTGGAGATGTCACCCCTCTGAATAACCAGCGTATTTGCCTGATTTACTACAAGTCATCATTATCACTGTGTACTTGTTCTATACTAGGTACAAAAGATATACCTTCTATCAGGCATGTGTGGGCTTCAATTCTGGTCTATAGTATGAGACACATTTGCATCAACACACCCTTAATGGATTTTGCCCAAGTAGCAACACACTTTCTCATGCTTATTCTGCCTCTCTAGTCAGAAATTAAATTAGCATCGTATGTGACTCTGCATTTTCATAGTTAGGTGCTCATTTTTTGCAAATACATCCAAAATGCATTCTGCAAATGGAATACATATGATATACCGCCAGTTGGGATTCCAGCAGTCAAATTACTGACTGTGGTACACCTGTAGAGGAATCCCAACACCTAAACAGTGAGGTACCGAACTCTAATCCCTGACCCCCCTAGGCACTGGCATTGTAATCCATGGCGAGATCCCAGCATCTGTATTCCGAGCAGTGTTGGGATTCCGGCGACGGTATTCCAAATGCTGGGGTTCTCGAACGCTGGGATCCTAACTGCATCCCACCGGAGCAATGTGTGCAGTTAACTGCATCAGTTGAATGTGACATGTAAAAACACAGTACGGAAGGACAAACACACGTCAGAAGACTGAACACCTCTGATATATACTGTAATATGCGCAAAAAGGTTACTGTAGCTTCCCTGGTCTCTATAATAGCGATTTTCTCCCAATTTTTTTCCTGTCTACATTTTACATTAATAGATATTGGTCTGAAACAGGACATCCCAATCCTAACCATCTTAGGTGGTCATTCCGAGTTGTTCGCTCGCTAGCAGTTTTAAGCAGCCGTACAAGCGCTATGCCGTCTCCCACTGGGAGTGTATTTTAGCTTAGCAGAAGTGCGAACGAAAGAATCGCAGAGCGGCTACAAAGTTTTTTTGTGCAGTTTTAGAGTATCTCAAAACCTACTCCTCGCTTGCGATCACTTCAGACTGTTCAGTTCCTGTTTTGACGTCACAAACACGCCCTGCATTCACCCAGCCACGCCTGCGTTTTTCCTGGCACGCCTGCATTTTTTCAAACACTCCCTGAAAACAGTCAGTTGACACCCAGAAACGCCCTCTTCCTGTTAATCACTCTGCGGCCAGCAGTGTGACTGAAAAGCTTCGCTAGACCCTGTGTGAAACTACATCGTTTGTTGTAATAGTACGTCGCGCGTGCGCATTGCGCCACATACGCATGTGCACAAGTGCCATTTTTTTGCCTCATCACTGCACGGGGAACGAATGCAGCTAGTGATCAACTCGGAATGACCACCTGAGTGAATACTGGACAGATGGCCACCATATGCAGAATGCAAATTAATGTATCAACATTTTAGCATCAAAGAATTACATGCTTATAAGTTTTATAGGTGAATCATTTATTTATTGATTTTGTGGGACGATAAATATTAAAATATATCAAAAACAAAAGGAATATAACGGTTTAAGCAAACACAGCTGTCCAGTAGTAGGAAGACACCAGGAAGGGATGCAGACTGGAAAGAGGTTAGATAAGTGTTTTCAAAATCGAATGTAGGCTTATGAAAATGTAAGTGGAAATCTGTCATAGCTCAGCTCCAGTGTGACAAATTTTAGATAGAGCTAGTAACCGGGAGGCAAATGTTACATACTGGAGAGTATATGATGTGGAACCAAATTTCTAAGAATTGAAATTGGATATTGTAGAAGGTCACAACCAAAGGCACATTATATTTACGCAGCTTGTCTGTGACGCAAAGTAAATATCCTGCCCTTATCTTTTCCACAAAACAATATGTGGCATCAATTTGCAATCAGATTATGTAGGTGTAGACTGGAAAAAAAATGTATTTATGCTTTATGCTCTTGTTATTTGTTTTCCTTAGCAATTTCAGAACTGCATAGCCAGCACTTATTTTACCTGTTTATTTACGGGGTTGTAAAATTTGCTATGGAGCTGTACTATATAGACAGAAACATCAGAATATACAACTGTGGTCATGGAGATATATGTATAAAGTGAAGTAAAACAGGTTTTCAAGGACGAGTAAGCATAGCAGTAAAATATGTGTATCTAGCCCATACTTGCCTACCTGACCCTCTCCATGAGGGAGAAAATGCTCTGTTCCTGGACTTTCCTGGTAATGTATGATTGCCATCACCTGTGGTGAGCTAGTTAAGGTAATGTATGATTGCCATCACCTGTGGTGAGCTAGTTAATTGATAAGAAAGGTGTTTCACCACAGGTGATGGCAATCATACATTACCAGGAATGACCAGGAACAGAGCATTTTCTCCCTCATGGAGAGGGTCAGGTAGGCAAGTATGATCTAGCCCTCCACTCTGTTGCAAACCAAGGACGTGCAGTCTGGCAAGGCAGAATATAAATAATACATTTCTTAACTGATCTCTGTTATAATTTATAACACAGATTAGTGGAAAACCTGGCATTATCACAGGAGCAGCCATGTTCTTCCTCTGTAATAATCAGACACTGTCTGGAGTGTGGGATGGGGCCCAATCACAAGCATCATCATATAAAAGGCAGCAGGGTAGGTAGTGATCACATCTGCCTTACTTAAGGGGCCGCAACTCTCATTAAAGCAGATGTGATAGGTTCCAGCAGATGTCCAGGGCATGGTGACATTCTGAAGGATCCTGGCACATCTGCTGATGTGACGGGACTCAGCAGAGGCCATAGGCATGGTAGCAGGCCTGGAACCTGAAAGATACCAGTCCCCATAAGCCATTACTACAGAGTTCAGCTGTAGCCGTAGGGCAACTGTAGGCTTCCACCACTGCCCTATGGGCACAATGGCAGTGTTGCCTATTAATAAAATGAAGCTACCAGCCATGATTGGCTCACTTACAGCACCAGCATCTTCAAAATTCAAGATGGCCATGACAAGCTATTCACAGCTCACCGCATCACCACCCCGCCCCTTGGTCTGGCTTAAATTAGCCAATGCGAGGCAAGGGCAGGCAGTCCGATGGTAGAGGAGGAGCTGAGAAGAGCTCCTGAAGGGAATGCCATAACTAGGGTGGTGTGGATGGTGCGGTAGCATAGAGTGTGATTCCCTGGGGTCAGAACCCACTATGCTCACCGCAGCCACTGCAATCCCTATTGCAGTGCACCAGTTGCGATGCATGTTCCGCTAGCAGTGTGACCAGCTCTTTTTCTTTGTGGGAACTGGAAGAGAGAGACCAGAAGAACACAAGGGGGAGGAGCACCCAGCGCTATTTCTGCTGACAGTATGGCTGCTGGGTGCCATAGACTCTCCTCCCACCATAGTCACACTGCTGCCAGCATTGACAGCTCTCTGTCGCTCTGTCCATCCCTGCGGACCTTAGCTGTGAAGGCAGTGAGTGACAGTGCATGCATCAAATGGCTGCTGGTGCATATGGATGGAGGGAGGGTTATATATATGGTGGGGGCAACTGTATAGTGTTATATGTATAGGAGGGTAGCTATATAGATTTATATGTATAAGGTGGTACTACTATGTGGGCATAATGTGTTAGGGGCACTGCTACTGTGGGGTAATGTGTTTAAAGGGTACTATGGTGTAGTGTAATGTGAAAAAGGTGCTCTAGTGTGTGATGTAACGTGTAAAAGAGTTACTGCTGTGTAGCGTAATGTGAATAAGGTGCTCTAGTGTGTGATGTAATGAGAATAAGGGGTACTACTGTGTGGCATAACATAAATAAGGGACTTTTCTATGTGGTATAATGTGAATAAGGTGCACTACTATGCAGTGTGATGTGATTAAGTGGCACTACTGTATGGCTTTCGGTGCATGCTAACCCTATTTATAATTTAGGGAAGGTATCCAATGCTCTTTATGCAGAGGTCACCAAAATGTGTATAAATGGCTCTACTTGTAGGCATCAGTGAGTTCCCAATGAGTCCGCCTGATGTTTTAAAAGGCCAATCATTTAAATTGGAAAATCAGGTGGTATGCATAAAGTTATATACGGATATGTTTTTTTTCCAAATAGCTACTCTTAAGAGGGTCTCGGTTAGGACCAGACTATACTTGTTACACTCCTGAACTTTGTTAAGCTACATATTTTTCTGTGTGAAATTACCTGATGGTGAAGCATCCTAACCTGACACATTTCACAGCTTTCTCAAGGAATAATGCTAAGGGTGATGTGGTATATATTTATAGACAAACACTAATTAGTATCTGCAGGTGTGGAACAGCTGATGACATCATTAGGGAGGTGACTATACACCAATTACATAATTGTCAGATTTTAATCTACGCCATACAATACAGTAAGACTACAATAAAAATACAGTGCAATAATTGAATTGAATTATTATACTGTATTTAATAGTTAGCAGGGAAGTTATTAGTGTTACTAAAGAAATGTATGTCTCATTAAGCTGATATGTTTATAATGACTTAATATTTTTACCATAAATAAAAAAGTCAAGATGGAGAACTACAGTTCATTTCAGATGATTAGCCACACACAGGGGCTCATATAGAATTGGGCATACATTTGATTTATTAAATTTGGGTAAAATAAACATTTCCATTCTGTGCATGCACACTAGAGCCAGATGGGCATTGGCTGAGTACAGTCAGGTCCTGTTCAACTAATTGTGTATGAGGTAGACATATAAATACAGTACATATACATTTGTCACAAGCTGTTTTTCTTGTGCGTACTGAGGACTGGTACAACATTATCAAATGTTGATGATAACAACTAGCAGCTTCTGGTTAGCACTTATAGGGCCTAATTCAAGGTTGATCGCACAAAGCAAAATCTTCCTCTAACGGGCAAAACCACCACTGCAGGTGGGGCAGATATAACATGTGCAGAGAGAGATTTGGGTGTGGTGTGTTCAAACTGAAATCTAAATTGCAGTGTAAAGTTAAGCAGCCAGTACTAGTATTTACCCTGCACAGAAACAATGTAACCCACCCAAATCTTTCTCTCTCTGCAAATGTTATATCTGCCCCCCCCCCCCCCCCCCCCCCCCCCGCAGTGCACATGGTTTTGCCCATTAGAAGAAGATTTTGCTAACCTTGAATTAGGCCCTATAAAAAATGAAATGTTTCTACTTATTCTAATATATATTTGTATGTCATTAAATGTTATTTGTTATAAATGTTATTTGCAATGTTTACATGTATTTGTAACAAGAAATACATTGGGGATAAACCAAGCTGTACCTGTACCAAGACATGAAAGTATATATATATATATATATATATAGACAGTGCAATGAGGCGGCACTCAGGAGACTTTTTAAACTGTTTATTGCTGTGTCTACGTTTCGGGGACGCAGCCCCTTCATCAGGATAATTATCTATATCCTGGAGGATTGCCTCTACGAGGAGGGCACCGAGAGCAGTTTTCCATTTGCGGAGGGGACCGCTGGAGTGCCGGGTCATTTTGGAGGTTTTATATATATATATATATATATATATATATATATATATATACACACACACACACAATAGAAATCCAGAGGTCTTAGTTACATACAGTTTGCAAATGTATGATAAGGCACCAGGCCCCGACAAGGCTCCTCTGATGCTGGTGGTCCCTAACTCAAGGTCTGGGCCTGGGTGTAGAACCCCACAAACCAGCAAAGGCCAGCTACCCCAGGGCAGCACAATGCGAGAAGGTAAAGTGTTAGTATGTGTGTATATAGGGACAGTTTGCTGCTGATCTCCTTTGATGGACAGATAAGCTTTTTATGTTTTAAATCTTGTACGTGTGTTTTTCAGCCATTGTATGTCATTGTATATTAAATCTATGTATTTTAACCTTTTAATGTTTGGGCTACTAAATATATTTTATTGTGAATAAGCATGTTCCCTAATTATGCCCTCTATTTCAAATGACATGCTATAAGTCTGTGAAAGGTACACACTATGTTCGTTGTTTTTTTCTTTTACATGTGATATTCCAAATGATGGATACTCGCCGGAAGTTCTATTAACCAGATAAGTGCCTTAGGCCAATAATACACCTACCTAAGTATTCCTTTGTTAAAATAAGTTGTCACACTCGTGGGCGCTTGTATTCACTATTGCCTATTTTTGTTTATGTGTACACCAAACACAAACCTTGTATTACGAGCTGCCACTCACGTAAGGGATGAGGAGTGTCTTTTAATTACTCTATCCTGTTGCACGTCTGTACTAAAGCGCCTAGGTCTCTGCTGTCTTATATATATATATATATATATATATAGTCTTTCATGTCTTGGTACAGGTACAGCTCGGTGTGCTGGGGTTTTTCCCCAATGTATTTCTAGCCAGACTACCCCCTCCCTTTCATGCACCTTAATTGTATTTCCTAATTGATTTGAGCAACTTACATTTTGTTCATGTATTAATAACAATACATTATTATTTTGTGTGTATATATTGCCTATAAATAAGCCATTATTGCTTTCACATTTACCACTAATACAGTTAAGCTGGGTACCCACTAAATGATATGGCCCCCTATACCATGGATCAGAGTGACATGTTGGGTACATCATCTAGTGTGTACCATGATATGTGCGCTCCCGCGTGTCACTAGCGACATCCCCTGTCAGCCCTGCAGCAGGACTGACAGACCATATCTCTATGCTACAGTATACAGTATCTACACTGCCATGGTGCATAGCAACAATTATTACAGCTAATCTATATCTGACATACAGTAAATGCTAGTGATAGGCACAATTGTGGCCAACCGTGCAAATTTCAGTGTGAACTTCAGAGAATTATTCTTATATACTTATGTAACTCATGAGGATGCTACAACTGGACTTGAGCACCCAGGGGCTACAATAACCTTTGCCTTAGTAAGAAAAGAGATTGGCATTGTTTTTTACCAGTCAAGGGAGAGAAACAACATCTCCAAGAAGGCTACTGTGAAGAGGAGGCTGAACCTAACAGATCTTTGTGTTTGGAGACTGGGAAACCCCAGAGTAGATGGGGAGCAGCCTGAGAGGGATTGAGCAGTGTGACAAGCCCAGACAAGGTGACCTTAAGAAGAAGGGCACTGGACTGGTGGTCTGGCCAGAGAGAGCTGACAGTCTAGAGGTATTTGTGAACAGATCCTGCTAGGAACTTGAAGTTTGGAGCTCAGAGGAGAAGGTTTGCATGCACATCTGAGGAGGGATATTCAGCAAGTCAGCCACTGGTGCATATAAGTAACCGTAATTAATTTACCTATTTTTAATATTCACGTTCGGTTTTGGACTACATAATTGGCCACAAGGACCTAGACAGATGGGCAGATAAATGTGCACCAAGTATTTGTATCCTGGGACGGGATATTTCCACAATCTTGGGGAGTGCTGGGCATGCCCCCACAGTGACTTAAATGGGGGTACTATGAGGCTCTAACAGTTGTAGCAATGAATCTAAAAAAGAAGCCACTGGTTGAAACAGAGATCCATCAGATGACAAGATCAGGCATCTCAGAGGTGGGTCAATGCCCTTATGCACTTTGGGGATCATGTGCAAAATGTTACTGCCGATAAACATAAAATTATCAACATGCATTACACAGTGATAAAGGAATGCTCAGACCATGACCTTTATATGTGAGTGGGGTTCCTGTACTGTTCTTTCATGCAAAAAAATTCCTATTGCGAAAACCAGGGCCAAGCACACCAGGCATCTTCTGTGACATCGCATGCACCACCTTTTTTCTCTGAGTCCAGATATATCACCTCTTAAATGGAAAATCAGTGTAAAAAAAGGACACTAAAGCTGGACACACATATTACAGATCACTTGGCTGATCGGAATGAATGCTCCCCATCAGCCGAGTAGTGTGTATCCACTTGACCAATGTATACAGTGTGTACGTTCTGCTATGGGATCAAGAGGTCATCAGTTTAAATACTTAAATGCCCATAAAATGCAATCCATAGTATTGCAGGAGTGTTTTAAGCCATTTACCAGGTAACACTTCTGCATACACACATATACAATTGTCGAGTCGGTCAGACCTGACAATTGTATAGAGGTGTACCCAGCATAATGGTGAAGAACAAATTGGGGGAGATTCAATTGTTTGAAAAGTCAGCTGGGTGTCTGTTTTTCCTATCTAATAGACAGGGGGGAAAAACAACACCCAACCGACTTTCAAACATTTGAATTCGGCCCATTGTGTGTTCACAAACCTCAAAGATTCCTGAGAGTGTACATTAGTGCTATCTGTGAGGCTGCCATTTTTGATTCTGACACTGTAATCCTACAGAAGTCTCCTTCCACCATTTCTAAACCCTCTGCAAATGTGAGGAAGAGTAGTACAGAAGTAAAACTTTAAAGTAATGATAAATTGATAATGAGGCGTAGACATAGAAATTGTGGATGCTACTTGTTACTTGTTGTAAATGTGCAAAAGGATGAGGGGATAATTGTGATTTCCGACACTAATAAGGATGATGATGATAAATGGGTTGGACAAAAACAAGTTGATAAAATTCAGCCCCTCAGATTGTGCTTCTGTGGGAATCCCACTTTTAGACATGTGTGTGGCTTACCTTGTAAGTCGGCTCAGGTTCATCACTCCAGTTTCGGAGAGGTGAGAGAGGTAGGTATGCTTGAAGATACGTGACATCAGCTTACTTTTCAAGAAAAACTCAGCTTTATTGTAGTGTCAGCAGGGACCTCACAAGAGATATAAGGCACCACTTGGAAACTGGGACAATACAGTTTTAGGAAAAAGGACATAAATTATGCATAACAATAGAAACTTTCACAGATCTCACCAGGTCCGGCATTGAGAATTTTACACAATAATATCAATACTTGTTCAAAGTGACTGCTCTACTGTATACATTCACAAGATCTCGATACACCCTAACTTGTGTTTTCTTCAGCATTAGTGTTAAATCTTTCTTTATACTTCAGCATAAACAATTCCTCAACAACATTTATCCCTGGAAGATTGGCAATATACCTCAATGTCCATTAAGCATTAGGTACCTGACGTTGGTTTCAGTGGTTACAGCTAGTTGAGGCTCATAGGTAAGTTTAAGGTACACTTTTATCATGAGGTAGCAGGTACTAAACAGATATTGTACAGTACGGGTCAGGTGCGACCAATTGTTTCCTCAAAGAACATGTTGAGATCTCCAGGCACAGATGGGGATGTGTGAGAGAAAAGTATGTAAATCCTTCCAAATATATTGCAAAAGGCAATTAAACGGCAAAGGTTATGTCATTGTTTTTAGACAGCAGTTCCCAGCGTACCATGGTAGGTCACTAAATGGCAATACTGTCACTTCTAGGGAATGATTTATCCAAGTTAGTTTACATATAATCCAGGTTCACATATAATAAGAGAGGACTAGTACTCTGTCTTTCGTAAAGAAAAGCACTTTTCAGTCACAATAGCAATAAGAGGTCACCCTTACTGTTGAGGTACAGTATTTAGTAATAGAGGTATCACCTATTCTAGCAATCTGGTAATGGGTCACAAGATGATCAAGAAATGTCTGTAGACCAGGGTGTAATGCGCAATAATCTCAACTCACCACCATCATAGTCAACTGCTGGTGCTGTGGTGGGGGGACAGGTGTTACAACTGAGTCCTGTGCACTGTTACTGTTTCGTTACTGTGTGGCAACCAACTTGTGGTTGGCAGGATAAACATGAGGGTTGTGTTGCTGTCTTGCTCTAAATTCTGCTGCTGCTGGTTCAGCGGTGGCAGAAGTGCCTTCACACTCAACTGTTCAGTGGTGGTGGCAGTGACTTCACATTCAGCAGTTCATCGGTGACGGCAGTGACTTCATGCTCAGTGGTTCAGCGGTGACGGCAGTGATTTCAGGCCCAGCTCTCCACGCTGCTCACCAGGTAACTCCACACACAGCAGCTTACGTTCCATCCTGTCCATATCCCACAAGACTTCCCTCTCTGTTCTCCCCTCTCACACACATGCCCACCAGCCCCCTCCTTTTCCTGCAGATAGGCAGGTTCCACCAATCACTGCACCCAGTCGTTAATTCCTTACAGGCCTGGGTTTTTTCTAAGGGTGTCACACTTCCAATGCGCGTTTCACCTTAGCTTAATCATGATTAAGCTATGGGCAAAATGTGCATCAGGAGTGTGCTAGGTGCTTCATCATTATCTCTACAGATGCGGCCATCAGTCTAGAACAGTGATCTCCAACCCGTAGCTCGTGAGCTACCGGTAGCTTGCCATAGTATTTTCGGTAGCTCACAGAGCGCACAGTCTTGGGCATTCACTGGCACTCCTCCTCCCTTCATTTTTAATATTGTGCCGGCCGTCAGTCAATCAGAGCTCGTGGATCGGCAGTGGCAGCACCTGATTGGCTGCTGTACCACGAGTTATGATTGGTTCACTTACCGGCACCATATTTTAAATGCCCGCCGCCACCAGAGACCCTGTCACCCTCACCACAGCCGCACTCTGGACTTCACAGGAGAGGCGCGTGCTGCGCTCTCCTCCCCTGTCCCTCATATAGGAGGAGCAGCACCGGTGGCAGTAGAAGAAGCCAGCAAGGGTTAGCACTGTGTGGGGCACTGTATCGGACACTGTGGGGGGAATCGGGGGCATTTTAAATGGCACTGCAGGGGGAATTGTATCTGGCACTGGTGGGGGCATTGTATCTGGCACTGCTGGGGGGCATTATTTGTGTATCTGGCACTACTAGGGGCATTATTTTTGTATCTGGCACTCCTGGGGGCATTATTTAAATATCTGGCACTGCTGAGGGGCATTATTTGTGTATCTGGCAATGCTGGAAGGCATTATTTGAATATCTGGCACTGCTGAGGGGCATTATTTGTGTATCTGGCACTTCGTGGAGGAGGGTATTACTTGTAGTTGTGAGGCCACGCCCACTTTTGTGAGGCCACACCCACAGTGGTAGCGCCTTCAGAGGTTTTATTTTCCAAAAGTAGCTCACACCCCAATTAAGGTTGGAGACCACTGGTCTAGAGCATACTCGGAGGGGCTGAATAAAACCTTTGAGTCATCATTGGTGGTTCTATTACCAGTTACCTGGATATTTTGGTTTATAATGAGAGGAAGCTAGGTGGGATTTTCATGCACTAGGGGTTCAAATAATCCTCAATACTCCAGTATCCGTATTCTATTCAGATGTTACCCCCAAGGGGATATTCATTTTCTGAACACTATTATTGCGAACACTCACTTTAATCCAGGGATTAAACCTTCCTTATAGGAAGTGATGTGTAAATTACCATTAAAGCAAAAATGAAAGCAGCTTGTTGGGGATAAGGATTAAGAATCTAGGAAATACGAGACCACACTAAGATCATTTGAGGAATTTTATTTCTAGCAGATGGCATTTGTAATAAATTAGAAATATAAAATACATTCATTGGGGTAAATTTACTAAGGTCCCGATTTTGACCGAGATGCCGTTTTTTCATCAAAGTGTCATCTCTGTAATTTACTAAGCAATAATCACGGCAGTGATGAGGGCATTCGTAATTTTTTGGAAGTAGTTGTAAAAAAATACGAATGAATACACCATCGGTCAAAACGCGGCTGTTTAACTATGAATCTCGGTAATTTACTAAGAAGTGCAAAGCAAAAAAAAACCAAACACTGCCGTGAAAAATTACAACTCGTAAAAAAGTGCTTAAAAAAAACAGACCTGCTTTTTTTATCCGTGATTGGATAGGCATGCACGGATCCATGAGATCCGTGCATGTATATCAGTGGGAAGGGGTGGGAAAGTGATTATTTTCTCAAAAAAAATTGCGTGGGGTCCCCCCTCCTAAGCATAACCAGCCTCGGGCTCTTTGAGCCGATCCTGGTTGCAGAAATATGAGAAAAAAATTGACAGGGGTTCCCCCATATTTAAGCAACCAGCATCGGGCTCTGCGCCTGGTCCTGGTTCCAAAAATACGGGGGACAAAAAGAGTAGGGGTCCCCCGTATTTTTAAAACCAGCACCGGGCTCCACTAGCTGGACAGATAATGCCACAGCCGGGGGTCACTTTTATATAGTGCCCTGCGGCCGTGGCATCAAATATCCAACTAGTCACCCCTGGCCGGGGTACCCTGGGGGAGTGGGGACCCCTTCAATCAAGGGGTCCCCCCCCCAGCCACCCAAGGGCCAGGGGTGAAGCCCGAGGCTGTCCCCCCCATCCAATTGGCTGCGGATGGGGGGCTGATAGCCTTTTGTGAAAATGAAAAGATATTGTTTTTAGTAGCAGTACTACAAGTCCCAGCAAGCCTCCCCCGCATGCTGGTACTTGGAGAACCACAAGTACCAGCATGTGGCGGAAAAACGGGCCCGCTGGTACCTGTAGTACTACTACTAAAAAAATACCCAAAAAAAGACAAGACACACACACCGTGAAAGTAAAGATTTATTACATACATGCACACAAACATACATACATACTTACCTTATGTTCACACGCAGGTCGGTCCTCTTCTCCAGTAGAATCCAAGGGGTACCTGTTGAATAAATTCTACTCACCAGATCCCGGGTCCCAGGGTCCTCGGGGCAACCATTTGTAATCCAGGTACTTGAATAAAATAACAAAACGGAGACCCGAGCCACGAACTGAAAGGGGCCCCATGTTTTCACATGGGACTCCTTTCCCCGAATGCCAGAAACCCACTCTGACTTCTATCTAAGTGGGTTTCTTCAGCCAATCAGGGAGCGCCACGTTGTAGCACTCTCCTGATCGGCTGTGTGCTCCTGTACTGTCTGACAGGCGGCACACGGCAGTGTTACAATGTAGCGCCTATGCGCTCCATTGTAACCAATGGTGGGAACTTTCTGCCCTGCGGTTGACCTAAAGTGACGTCACCGCTGAGCAGAAAGTTCCCACCATTGGTTACAATGGAGCGCATATGCGCTACATTGTAACACTGCCGTGTGCCGCCTGTCACTCAGTACAGGAGCACACAGCCGATCAGGAGAGTGCTACAACGTGGCGCTCCCTGATTGGCTGAAGAAACCCACTTAGACAGAAGTCAGAGTGGGTTTCTGGCATTCGGGGAAAGGAGTCCCATGTGAAAACTAGTGATGAGCGGGTTCGGTTTTACTCGGTTTTACTCGGTTCTCAAAACGGCATCTTATTGGCTCACGGATGTCACGTGTTTTGGATAGCCAATAAGATGCCGTTTTGAGAACCGAGTAAAACCGAGTAAAACCGAGTAAAACCGAACCTCGCTCATCACTAGTGAAAACATGGGGCCCCTTTCAGTTCGTGGCTCGGGTATCCGTTTTGTTATTTTATTCAAGTACCTGGATTACAAATGGTTGCCCCGAGGACCCTGGGACCCGGGATCTGGTGAGTAGAATTTATTCAACAGGTACCCCTTGGATTCTACTGGAGAAGAGGACCGACCTGCGTGTGAACATAAGGTAAGTATGTATGTATGTTTGTGTGCATGTATGTAATAAATCTTTACTTTCACGGTGTGTGTGTCTTGTCTTTTTTTGGGTATTTTTTTAGTAGTAGTACTACAGGTACCAGCGGGCCCGTTTTTCCGCCGCATGCTGGTACTTGTGGTTCTCCAAGTACCAGCATGCGGGGGAGACTTGCTGGGACTTGTAGTACTGCTACTAAAAACAATATCTTTTCATTTTCACAAAAGGCTATCAGCCCCCCATCCGCAGCCAATTTGATGGGGGGGACAGCCTCGGGCTTCAACCCTGGCCCTTGGGTGGCTGGGGGGGGGACCCCTTGATTGAAGGGGTCCCCACTCCCCCAGGGTACCCCGGCCAGGGGTGACTAGTTGGATATTTGATGCCACGGCCGCAGGGCACTATATAAAAGTGACCCCCGGCTGTGGCATTATCTGTCCAGCTAGTGGAGCCCGGTGCTGGTTTTAAAAATACGGGGGACCCCTACTCTTTTTGTCCCCCGTATTTTTGGAACCAGGACCAGGCGCAGAGCCCGATGCTGGTTGCTTAAATATGGGGGAACCCCTGTCAATTTTTTCCCCATATTTCTGCAACCAGGATCGGCTCAAAGAGCCCGAGGCTGGTTATGCTTAGGAGGGGGGACCCCACGCAATTTTTTTTATGATTTTACACTGTTTAATTTTTAAAAAAAAATGAACCCCAGCACGGATCACACAGATCCGGCCGAGATTCATTTTTAAAAAGTCGGCAGTGTTTTGCTAATCACTGCCGTAAAAAACTGGAAAAAAAAAACGAATGACATCGACATCGGAAAACCCGAAAAGGCAAAATACGGCAGCTTAGTAAATTAGTCGTAATAAATTCAAAAAGTTGCAGTTTTACACTTTCGATGTCATTCGTGATTGAACTTTGACCTGAAACGGGAAAATACGAATCTTAGTAAATTTACCCCTTTGAATTCATTTACACACATGCTTGTCCATTTACTCCTGCAAATCCATCTTTATAATAAAATGTTTCTGGCCTGAGGGATTTTCATCATACCATGAAGTAATATATAGCCTTCTATCTACAATATTACCAAGCCCCTGACACTTATTGTAATACTAAAATATACCTTTGTACCTTTTATTATTTTAAATATTTTGCCATTTATTGTATTTTGTTGGGGAATATTCTATTTTATTCATTGAATTATTAATAAAAGTTATGTTTAATGTAGAGATGAGCGGGTTCGGTTCTCCGAGATCCGAACCCCCCCGAACTTCACCTATTTTAAACGGTTCTGAGGCAGCCTTGGATCAACCCGCCTTGCTCGGTTAACCCGAATGCGCCCGAATGTCATTATCCCACTGTCGGATTCTCGCGAGAGTCGTATTCTATATAAAGAGCCGCGCGTCGCCACCATTTTCACTCGTGCATTGGAGTTTGAATGGAGAGGACATGGCTGCGTTCTCTCCCTGAAAAGCTCCGTATCTGTGCTCAGTGTGCTGCAAATATCTGTGCTCAGTGTGCTGAAAATATCTACGTTCTCTGCCTGAAAACGCTCCATATCTGTGCTCAGTGTGCTGCAAATATCTGTGCTCAGTGTGCTGCATTGTGGGGACCACCAGTATATAATTATAGTAGTACAGTACAGTAGGCCATTGCTGTATCTTGCAGCTCTGTGTCAAGTATACTATCCATATCTGTGCTGCATTATTGTGAGCAATATATAGTAGGACAGTGTAGCATTTTGATGACCAGCAGTATACATATAGTACAGTACAGTATGCCATTGCTGTATCTTGCAGGTCTGTGTCAAGTATACTATCCATATCTGTGCTGCATTATTGTGAGCAGTATATAGTAGGACAGTGCAGCATTTTGGTGACCAGCAGTATACACATAGTACAGTACAGTAGACCATTGCTGTATCTTGCAGCTCTGTGTCAAGTATACTATACATATCTGTGCTGCATTATTGTGAGCAGTATATAGTAGGACAGTGCAGCATTTTGGTGACCAGCAGTATACATATAGTACAGTACAGTAGGCCATTGCTGTATCTTGCAGCTCTGTGTCAAGTATACTATCCATATCTGTGCTGCATTATTGTGAGCAGTATATAGTAGGACAGTGCAGCAGTTTGGTGACAAGCAGTATACATATAGTACAGTACAGTAGGCCATTGCTATTGATATATTACTGGAATATATATTCCACACATTAAAAAATGGAGAACAAAAATGTGGAGGGTAAAATAGGGAAAGATCAATATCCACTTCCACCTCGTGCTGAAGCTGCTGCCACTAGTCATGGCCGAGATGATGAAATGCCATCAACATCATCTGCCAAGGCCGAAGCCCAATGTCATAGTAGAGAGCATGTAAAATCCAAAAAACTAAAGTTCAGTAAAATGACCCAAAAATCTAAATTAAAAGCGTCTGAGGAGAAGCGTAAACTTGCCAATATGCCATTTACGACACGGAGTGGCAAGGAACGGCTTAGGCCCTGGCCTATGTTCATGGCTAGTGGTTCAGCTTCACATGAGGATGGAAGCACTCATCCTCCCGCTAGAAAAATGAAAAGACTTAAGCTGGCAAAAGCACAGCAAAGAACTGTGCGTTTTTCTAAATCACAAATCCCCAAGGAGAGTCCAATTGTGTCAGTTGCGATGCCTGATCTTCCCAACACTGGACGCCCCCTGCAAGTGCTGGAAGGAGCACCCACAGTCCAGTTCCTGATAGTCAAATTAAAGATGTCACTGTTGAAGTACACCAGCATGAGGATATGGGTGTTGCTGGTGCTGAGGAGGAAATTGACAAGGAGGATTCTGATGGTGAGGTGGTTTAAGTCAGGCACCCAGGGAGACACCTGTTGTCCGTGGGATGAATATGGCCATTGACATGCCTGGTCAAAATACAAAAAAAAAATCACCTCTTCGGTGTGGAATTATTTTAACAGAAATGCGGACAACAGGTGTCAAGCTGTGTGTTGCCTTTGTCAAGCTGTAATAAGTAGGGGTAAGGACGTTAACCACCTAGGAACATCCTCCTTTATACGTCACCTGGAGCGCATTCTTTAGAAGTCATTGACAAGTTCAAAAACTTTGGGTGACAGTAGAAGCAGTCCACTGACAACTAAATCCCTTCCTCTTGTACCCAAGCTCCTGCAAACCACACCACCAACTCCCTCACTGGCAATTTCCTCCTTAGACAGGAACGCCAATAGTCCTGCAGGCCATGTCACTTGCAAGTATGACGAGTCCTCTCCTGACTGGGATTCCTCAGATGCATCCTTGAGTGTAACGCCTACTGCTGCTGAAGCTGCTGTTGGGATTCGATCGTCATCCCAGAGGGGAAGTCGGAAGACCACTTGTACTACTTCCAGTAAGCAATTGACTGTCCAACAGTCCTTTGCGAGGAAGATTAAATATCACAGCAGTCATCCTGCTGCGAAGCAGATAACTCAGGCCTTGGCAGCTGTGTTGGTGTTAAATGTGTGTCCGGTATCCTCCGTTACTTCCCATGGGACTTAGAGAATTGCTTGAGGTATTGTGTCCCCGGTACCAAATACCATCTAGGTTCCACTTCTCTAGGCAGGCGATACCGAGAATGTACACAGACGTCAGAAAAAGACTTACCAGTGTCCTAAAAAATGCAGTTTTGTACCCAATGTCCACTTATCCACGGACATGTGGAAAAGTGGAGCAGGGCAGACTCAGGACTATATGACTGTGACAGCCCACCGGGTAGATGTATTGCCTCCCGCAGCAAGAACAGCAGCGGCGGCACCAGTAGCAGCATCTCGCAAATGCCAAATCATTCCTAGGCAGGCTAAACTTTGTATCACCGCTTTCCATAAGAGGCACACAGCTGACAACCTCTTACAGAAACTGAGGAACAACATCGCAGAATGGCTTACCCCAATTGGACTCTCCTGGGGATTTGTGACATCGGACAACGCCACCAATATTGTGCGTGCATTACATGTGGGCAAATTCCAGCACGTCCCATGTTTTGTACATACATTGAATTTGGTGGTGCAGAATTTAAAAAAAAATGACAGTGGGCATAACAAAAAATCTGAATAAAAATTATTGATGTTAAAAAAAAATGACAAGGGCGTGCAAGAGATGCTGTCGGTGTCCCGAAGAATTGCGGGCCACTTTCGGCATTCAGCCACCGCGTGCCGAAGACTGGAAAACCAGCAAACACTCCTGAACCTGCCCCGCCATCATCTGAAGCAAGAGGTGGTAATGAGGTGGAATTCAACACTATATATGCTTCAGAGGATGGAGGAGCAGCAAAAGGCCATTCAAGCCTATACATCTGCCTACGATATAGGCAAAGGAGGGGGAATACACCTGACTCAAGCGCAGTGGAGAATGATTTCAACGTTGTGTAAGGTTCTGCAACCCTTTGAACTTGCCACACATGAAGTCAGTTCAGACACTGCCAGCCTGAGTCACGTCATTCCCCTCATCAGGCTTTTGCAGAAGCAGCTGGAGAGATTGAAGAAGGAGCTAAAACGGAGTGATTCCGCTAGGCATGTGGGACTTGTGGATGGAGCCCTTAATTCGCTTAACCTGGATTCACGGGTGGTCAATCTGTTGAAATCAGAGCACTACATTTTGGCCACCGTGCTCGATCCTAGGTTTAAAGCCTACATTGTATCTCTCTTTACGGCAGACACAAGTCTGCACATGTTCAAAGACCTGCTGGTGAGACACTTGTCAACTCAAGCGGAACGTGACCCGTCAACAGCTCCTCCCTCACTTTCTCCCGCAACTGGGGCTGCGAGGAAAAGGCTATGAATTCCGAGCCCACCCGCTGGCGGTGATGCAGGGCAGTCTGGCACGAGTGCTGACATCTGGTCCAGACTGAAGGACCTGCCAACGATTACTGACATGTCATCTACTGTCACTGCATATGATTCTGTCACCATTGAAAGAATGGTGGAGGATTATATGAGTGACCGCATCCAAGTAGGCACATCAGACAGTTCGTACGTATACTGGCAGGAAAAAGAGGCAATTTGGAGGCCCTTGCACAAACTGGCTTTATTTTACCTAAGTTGCCCCCCCCTCCAGTGTGTACTCCGAAAGAGTGTTTAGTGCAGCCGGTCACCTTGTCAGTGATCGGCGTACGAGGTTACTTCCACAAAATGTGGAGAAGATGATGTTCATCAAAATAAATTATAATCAATTCCTCCGTGGAGACATTCACCATCAATTGCCTCCAGAAAGTACACAGGGACCTGAGATGGTGGATTCCAGTGGGGATGAATTAATACTCTGTGAGGAGGGGAATGTACATAGTGAAAGGGGTGAGGAATCGGAGGATGATGATGAGGTGGACATCTTGCCTCTGTAGAGCCAGTTTGAGCAAGGAGGGATTGATTGCTTCTTTTTTTGGTGGGGGCCCAAACCAACCAGTCATTTCAACCACAGTCGTGTGGCAGACCCTATGGCTGAAATTATGGGTTTGTTAAAGTGTGCATGTCCTGTTTATACAACATAAGGGTGGGTAGGAGGGCCCAAGGACAATTCCATCGTGCACCTCTTTTTTTATTATTTATCTTTGCATCATGTGATGTTTGGGGCCAATTTTTTTAAGGGTCATCCTGTCTGACACTGCAGTGACACGCCTAGATGGACCAGGTGTTTGTGCCGCCCACTTGGGTCGCTTAGCTTAATCATCCAGCGACCTCGGTGCAAATTTTAGGACTAAAAATAATATTGTGAGGTGTTCAGAATAGACTGGAAATGAGTGGAAATTATGGTTATTGAGGTCAATAATACTATAGGATCAAAATTACCTCCAAATTCTATGATTTAATCTGTTTTTGAGGGTTTTTTGAAAAAAAACACCCGAATCCAAAACACACCCGAATCTGACAAAAAAATTTCAGGGAGGTTTTGCCAAAACGTGTCCGAATCCAAAACACGGCCGCGGAACCGAATCCAAAACCAAAACCCGAAAAATTTCCGGTGCACATCTCTAGTTTAATGTACTTTGTTGACCAGTGCACACATTTACTACCGCTCTTTCTTGTGTGTGGGACCATAGGTGCAGGAGATGCAGCTGCTATGGGGCCGGAGATGCCTGTGGGGCCTGCCGCTCCCCTGCACCCCGTTACTATGCAGCACTCACACACCCAGGATCCTTGCCACTACATCTGTTAATTTTTCTTTTTTTGCTGCTGCCACCTACACTACACCGCTGCTGCTCAGTGCTCACCTCCTGTAGATCAGATAGAGAATGGCGAGAATCCAACCCGCACCCCCGCCGCTCTGAGGAGGTAATTCAGAGTTGAGTGTAGATGTGCTACATCTGCGATCATTTAATCTGATATGGGCTAGTCCACCCCGTGCGCAGCGATGCTTTTGTACCTGACAAGTAGATCCCTGCCAGTGCAGCTCCTGCGCACTGGCAGGGAGCTACTGGCCGTGTCCCGGGTCGCAGTGGCTACCTGTAATGTCACGCAGCCGCGGCGGCCCACCCCCCCAATGGTTCGGACATGCCTCCATTGTCCGGACCGCGCCCCACCAACAGCGTTCTAAAGCCGTTGGAATGCCCCCTTCCGCCTCGCGACCGCCTCTGCCTGTCTATCAGGCAGAGGCGATCACACCAATAAGATGCTGATAGCATCTCACTGGACTCCCGGGGTGCGCACACGCAGTGTGGCCAATGCGCATGCGCATTCCAGACTGTAATTCAGACTGCGATCGCTGCCACTGCAGTCCGATGGCCGGATACTTGGCCGAGCCCTTAAATGTGCAGTACCAGTTGCCCCAGCATAAGCATCTCTATTCTCTAACTGTGCAGTCAGTCTGCGTGGCAGAGCTTGCGCCTCCTGCTTGTTCACAGGCTTCCCTGGCATAATGTTTCCCACCCAGTATGTTGCGGTATGTGGCGGCTGACTCCGTGTCTGTGAAGCTGTACTGCTGGGCAGTGACTGCGGACTTGGGGATGGGGGTCATGAGTCTGTATTCTGTGCATGAGCATGAGTCTATAAACTGTGTTATGCAGGGCAGTAACTGTAAGCATGGTGGGGGGGGGGTGTTTGGGATGAGTTTATACTGTGCATGAAAATTAGTTTGTATACTATGTAATACTGGGCATGGGGAGGTATATGTGCTCGGTATGAGGCTTTATGATGTGTAATGCTGGTCAGTGACTTTGGGCATGGGGTGTTATGTAATGGGCATGATGCTGTGTAATGCTGGGCAGTGACTTTGGGCATGTGGGGTGTATTTGATGGGCAAAAGACTGTGTAATGCTGGGCAGTGACTGTGTGCATGTGGGGAAGTATGTGTTGGGCATGAGGCTGTGTCATGCCGGGCAGTTGACTGTGGGCATGGGAGGTGTATGTGATGGGCATGATGCTGTGTAATGCTGTGCAGTGACTGGGCATGGGGGTTGTATGTGGTAGGCATGAGGATGTGTAATGCTAAGCAGTGACTGTGGGGATGGGGGTGTATGTAATGGGCATGAGGATGTGTAATGCTGGGCAGTGACTGTGGGCATGGGGGGTGTATGTGATGGGCATAATGCTGTGTATTACTGGGCAGTGACTGGGCATGAGGGGGTTGTATGTGGTGGGCATGATGCTGTGTAATGCTGGTCAGTGACTGTGGGCATGAGGGGGTGTATGTGATTTGGCATAAGGATGTGTAATGCTGGGTAGTGACTGGGTGCATGGGGGTGTATGTGATGGGCATGAGGCTGTGCAATGCCGGGCAGTGACTGTGGGCATGTGGGGTGTATGTGATGGGCATGATGCTGTGTAATGCTGGGCAGAGACTGTGGGCATAGGGGTTGTATGTGATGGGCATGGTGCTGTGTAATGCTGGGCAGTGACTGTGGGCATGGGGGATGTATGTGATGGGCATAAGGATGTGTAATGCTGGGCAATGACTGTGGCCATGGGGAAGTATATGTGATGGGCATGAGACTGTGTAATGCTGGGCAGTGACTGTGGGCATGAGGGTGTGTAATGCTGGACAATGACTGGGCATCTGGGTTGTATGTAGTGGGCATAAGGCTGTGTAATGCTGTACAGTGGCTGTGGGCGTGAGGGGGGTGTATGTGATGGGCAAAAGGCTGTGTAATGCTGGGCAGTGACTGTGGGCATGAGAGGGTGTATGTGATGGGCATGAGGCTGTGTAATGCTGGGCAGTGACTGGGCATGGGGGTTGTATGTGGTGGGCATGAAGCTGTGTAATGCAGGACAGTGATTGTGGGCATAGGGGGTGTATGTGATGGGCATGATGCTGTGTAATGCTGGGCAGTGACTGGGCATAGGGGTTGTATGTGGTGAGCATGGTGCTGTGTAATGCTGGGCAGTGACTGGGCATAGGGGTTGTATGTGGTGGGCATGGTGCTGTGTAATGCTGGGCATATACTGTATATCTATTTGTATCCATGTACACACCAGCTCTATATATATATACATATATGTATATAAAGCCCCATCTCTCTCTCTCAATCTGTAAATATATATCTAAATCTATCTATCTATCTATCTATCTATCTATCTATCTATCTATCTATCTATCTATCTATCTATCTATCTATCTATATATAGATCTATACAGTGTGTGTGTGTGTGTGTGTGTGTGTGTGTGTGTGTGTGTGTGTGTGTGTGTGTGTGTGTGTGTGTGTGTGTGTGTGTGTGTGTAGATATTAGTGATGTGCACCGGAAATTTTTCGGGTTTTGGTTTTGGATTCGGTTCCGCGGCTGTGTTTTGGATTCGGAAGCGTTTTGGCAAAACATCCCTGAAATTTTTTTTTCGGATTCGGGTGTTTTTTTTTACAAAATTTGTGTTGAAATAATTCCACACCGAAGAGCTGATTTTTTTTTTGTATTTTGACCAGGCATGTCAATGGCCATATTCGTCCCACGGACAACAGGTGTCTCCCCGGGTGCCTGACTTAAACAAACCACCTCACCATCAGAATCCTCCTTGTCAATTTCCTCCCCAGCGCCAGCAACACCCATATCCTCATCCTGGTGTACTTCAACAGTGACATCTTCAATTTGACTATCAGGAACTGGACTGCGGGTGCTCCTTCCAGCACTTGCAGGGGGCGTGCAAATGGTGGAAGGCGCAAGCTCTTCCCGTCCAGTGTTGGGAAGGTCAGGCATCGCAACCGACACAATTGGACTCTCCTTGGGGATTTGTGATTTAGAAGAACGCACAGTTCTTTGCTGTGCTTTTGCCAGCTTAAGTCTTTTCATTTTTCTAGCGAGAGGATGAGTGCTTCCATCCTCATGTGAATCTGAACCACTAGCCATGAACATAGGCCAGGCCTCAGCCGTTCCTTGCCACTCCGTGTCGTAAATGGCATATTGGCAAGTTTACGCTTCTCATCAGACGCTTTCAATTTTGATTTTTGGGTCATTTTACTGAACTTTTGTTTTTTGGATTTTACATGTTCTCTACTATGACATTGGGCATCGGCCTTGGCAGACGACGTTGATGGCATTTCATCGTCTCGGCCATGACTAGTGGCAGCAGCTTCAGCATGAGGTAGAAGTGGATCTTGATCTTTCCCTATTTTAACATCCACATTTTTGTTCTCCATTTTTTAATGTGTGGAATTATATGCCAGTATCAATAGCAATGGCCTACTACTATATATACTACGCACAACTGAAATGCACCACAGGTATGGATGGATAGTATACTTGACGACACAGAGGTAGGTACAGCAGTGGCCTACTGTACCATAATGCTATATATTATATACTGGTGGTCAGCAAACTGTGCAAAACTGAAATGCACCACAGGTATGGATGGATAGTATACTTGACGACACAGAGGTAGGTACAGCAGTGGCCTACTGTACCGTAATGCTATATATTATATACTGGTGGTCAGCAAACTGTGCAAAACTGAAATGCACCACAGGTATGGATGAATAGTATACTTGACGACACAGAGGTAGGTACAGCAGTGGCCTACTGTACCGTAATGCTATATATTATAAACTGGTAGTCAGCAAACTGTGCAAAACTGAAATGCACCACAGGTATGGATGGATAGTATACTTGACGACACAGAGGTAGGTACAGCAGTGGCCTACTGTACCGTAATGCTATATATTATATACTGGTGGTCAGCAAACTGTGCAAAACTGAAATGCACCACAGGTATGGATGGATAGTATACTTGACGACACAGAGGTAGGTACAGCAGTGGCCTACTGTACCGTAATGCTATATATTATATACTGGTGGTCAGCAAACCGTGCAAAACTGAAATGCACCACAGGTATGGATGGATAGTATACTTGACGACACAGAGGTAGGTACAGCAGTGGCCTACTGTACCGTAATGCTATATATTATAAACTGGTGGTCCGCAAACTGTGCAAAACTGAAATGCACCACAGGTATGGATGGATAGTACACTTGACGACACAGAGGTAGGTACAGCAGTGGCCTACTGTACCGTAATGCTATATATTATATACTGGTGGTCAGCAAACTGTGCAAAACTGAAATGCACTATAGGTATGGATGGATAGTATACTTGACGACACAGAGGTAGGTACAGCAGTGGCCTACTGTACCATAATGCTATATATTATATACTGGTGGTCAGCAAACTGTGCAAAACTGAAATGCACCACAGGTATGGATGGATAGTATACTTGACGACACAGAGGTAGGTACAGCAGTGGCCTACTGTACCGTAATGCTATATATTATATACTGGTGGTCAGCAAACTGTGCAAAACTGAAATGCACTACAGGTATGGATGGATAGTATTCTTGACGACACAGAGGTAGGTACAGCAGTGGCCTACTGTACCGTAATGCTATATATTATATACTGGTGGTCAGCAAACTGTGCAAAACTGAAATGCACCACAGGTATGGATGGATAGTATACTTGACGACACAGAGGTAGGTACAGCAGTGGCCTACTGTACCGTAATTCTATATATTATATACTGGTGGTCAGCAAACTGTGCAAAACTGAAATGCACCACAGGTATGGATGGATAGTATACTTGACGACACAGAGGTAGGTACAGCAGTGGCCTCCTGTACTGTACTCCTATATATTATATACTGGTGGTCAGCAAAATTATGCACTGTACTCCTACTATATACTACAATGCAGCACAGATATGGAGTGTTTTTCAGGCAGACAAGTTAACGTATACTGGTGGTCACTGGTCAGCAAAACTCTGCACTGTACTCCTGCTATATAATACAGCTGCTCCCCAGTCCCCACAATTAAGCAGTGTGAGCACAGATATATGCAGCACACTGAGCACAGATAAGGAGCGTTTTTTTCAGGCAGAGAACGGATAAAACTGGTGGTCACTGATCAGCAAAACTCTGCACTGTACTCCTCCTATATTAATAATACAGCTGCTCCCCAGTCCCCACAATTAAGATATAAGCAAGCACAAATATTTGCATCAACAATGAATAAACGGAGAGGACGCCAGCCACGTCCTCTCCCTAACATTTCCAATGCACGAGTGAAAATGGCGGCGACGCTCGGCTGCTTATATAGGATCCGAATCTCACGAGAATCCGACAGCGGGATGATGACGTTCGGGAGCGCATGGGTTAACCGAGCCATATGGGAGAATCCAAGTATGCCTCGGACCCGTGTAAAATGGGTGAAGTTCGGGGGGGTTCGGTTTCCGAGGAACCGAACCCGCTCATCACTAATAGATATATAGATATATAGATATATATATATATTCAGTATGCAATACTGGCGGCCGGTAGCAGGGTGAGCACTAGCAAGCCTAGCAAGCCTCTTGCTGACTTGCGGCACTCACCATGGTGCGAACACGGTGCGCTCGCCACAGGTTATACTCTCCCTCTTTGTGTGTTGTGGACATCCGTAGAGAGAGAAAAGCCTGTGGCGCCGGAATTCCAGTGGTGGCATTTCATAACTAGTCGGGATTCCGGCGGTGGCATGGTGACCTCCATGATCCCGACTAGCGGTATTGTAACCGCTGCCCATGTATGTATGTATGTATGTATATATATATATACATACATATATACACATACATATCCCCTGTCTTTGTCCCCCTCCCCTCCTACACTACAGTATGCCTGGGGGTCCTATCAAAATATTGCTCATTTAGTATATTTTTTTCTCTATTTGACAGTGGCAACTTTGAAGTGTCTAAAAAGCTGCTTTTATAGCCGGGGTTGCTGGGAAGTGGGGTATACGGGGGAAGGTTGAGACATTTGTGTGTGGGGGGGGGGGGGGGGGCAGTAGGCAGACTGTTTGCCTAGGGTGCTGAGGAACTTTGCACCGGCCCTGACTACGTAGCATAACGTGGTGTGAGAGGCACTACTGTACTGTGTAATTTGAATTGAGGGTACTAGTGTGAAGTCATGCCCTTTTCAAGCGAGTTATATATAACTGACACCACAGTGTTCACCCTGCACAGTACTGCCATCCACTGTGAGGTTGTGCCCCCTCCGGTTCTGACCCACATCATCTCAAAACCACCACCCTGCTCCCCATCGCTCTTGCGGTGCACAGTGGGGCCCTATCAAAATCTTGCTATGGGGCCCATGAAATATGCCCCTGTGTTGGACTACTGTATATATACTCCAGTTGTGGGTAGCACCTCTTCATCATTAAAAATATATTGTAAGCATTATAGGAAAGAAGGTCAATAAGAACCAGTGCCATTGCCTTCCTTTAGAGCCCATCTAGTTGCAAAAGCGATTGTGCTTAATTATGCGACCTTATGCATTGACTATGGAGAATAGGCCTTAATATTCAAGATGGTTCAGTTAGTTTTTGGCTATTGATATGAGACTTGCATAGTTACCAAGAAGAAAGCAATGTGTACTGAGAGGAGAACTGTTTTCTGAGTAACAATTTACTGTTTTCTGTGAATGAACAATAGTTTTAATTTTATTTTCTCTTTTCATTGTTTCAAGCCATAAATAAATCCCCTGACGAGAGATAGTGTTATGTAACTTGCATAGCGAGTCTATATAAGCTTGAATAGACTTCAGTTGCTTAACTGATGTCTAAATTAACATGACTGTGGTTATTCGCTACAGACTGTGCGCTTGTGAGCAGGACCCTCTTACCTCTCTGTCTGTCTGTTATAACCCAGTCGTGTTTTATTACTGTGTTTGTTCCAAAATGTAGAGCCTCATGGAATATGCTGGTGCTATATAAAGAAATGTTAATGAATAATAAAATAAAACCATTCTCATTTTATGGAAGCTTCTTAATTTTATATTCTTTAACAAATGAAACTTATTGTCCTTCCCTTTCTCCCTTTGTTTAGATTTTGGAGTCACTTCCAGTATGCAAGAATGAATTACATACAGTAGGACTGCCATTAATGCTTTCCAGTCACCCGCTTGCCTTTAAATGTCAATTTTCAACACTGATTTGAAGGCAATGTTATACAAAAATCTTCAAAACTTACTGCCCAATTAAATATCATTGTGTCCCATTAAAAGTAGAAGATTAATGCCACATTCTAGATACAGAAAGTTTTGTATTTCTCCTGATGTGCTACAGCCATCAATAACTTTAGGGAATAAGCAGCACTCTTATTTAAAAAAAAAAAAAACTATGAAGTTTGAGGGTGTACCGGGGATATCCAAGGAGGGCATTATGGGATTGAAACAAATGAAATAAAAGTTTCCCTGTAGTGGGTTTTTACATTGTATGCTGTATTTGATAGCAATTGGGATGTTGGGGATACAAAAGGAACGGCTGCTGTTTATGGTGGAGATAGCACATGATTTATTAGGAGTTATTATATAGTCCATATAACTCACTTATCCCTCTTTAGTTAGTTCTTACGTTAAAGTTAACACTGGAAAGCTTATTTGTAGCACCCACTAAAATCATTAAACACATTTGAGACCTAAGCCCTTTGGTATGCATTCATTATGTCAACATTCATAATGTTGACACCAGAATGTCAATGTAATTATGTTGACTATTTAAAATATCAACATCTACCTGGCATGGGCAAAACATCGACATACAGTATGACATCACAATATACACTTATCTTGCACTAAATTACTCAAAATATGAAACAGTTAAATTGCCTGAGAATAAATGGTTGGCTACTTCTTACAGTGAATCTCCTGTTCATATGAGATCTATGCAAAATACATACAATAAACAAACACTAAGAAGGCTCTCACGTTATTATATAATGATACATATATTGCACTATAAATGTACGTTTAATAAAAAAATTAAATACAGTGGGGTAAATTTACTAAGATTCGTATTTTCCCGTTTCAGGTCAAAGTTCAATCACGAATGACATCGAAAGTGTAAAACTGCAACTTTTTGAATTTATTACGCCTAATTTACTAAGCTGTCGTATTCCGATTTTTCATTTGTTCCGATGTCGATGTCATTCGTGTTTTTTTCCCGTTTTTTACGGCAGTGATTAGCAAAACACTGCCGACTTTATCACAATGAATCTCGGCCGGTTCTGTGTGATCCGTGCTGGGGTTCATTTTTTATTTTTTTTAAATAAACACTGTAAAACTTAAAAAAAAATTGCGTGGGATCCCCCCTCCTAAGCATAACCAGCCTCGGGCTCTTTGAGCCGATCCTGGTTGCAGAAATATGGGGAAAAAAATGACATGGGTTCTCCCATATTTAAGCAACCAGCATCGGGCTCTGCGCCTGGTCCTGGTTCCAAAAATACGGGGGACAAAAAGAGTAGGGGTCCCCCGTATTTTTAAAACCAGCACCGGGCTCCACTAGCTGGACAGATAATGCCACAGCCGGGGGTCACTTTTATATAATGCCCTGCGGCCGTGGCATCAAAAATCCAACTAGTCACCCCTGGCCAGGGTACCCTGGGGGAGTGGGGACCCCTTCAATCAAGGGTTCCCCCCCCCAGCCACCCAAGGGCCAGGGGTGAAGCCCGAGGCTGTCCCCTTCATCCAATTGGCTGCGGATGGGGGGCTGATAGCCTTTTGTGAAAATGAAAAGATATTGTTTTTAGTAGCAGTACTACAAGGCCCAGCAAGCCTCCCCCGCATGCTGGTACTTGGAGAACCACAAGTACCAGCATGCGACGGAAAAACGGGCCCGCTGGTACCTGTAGTACTACTACTAAAAAAATACCCAAAAAAAGACAAAACACACACACCTTGAAAGTAAAGATTAAACATAATTAAGTAAACATACATCCACACAAACATACATACATACTTACCTTATGTTCACACGAGGGTCGGTCCTCTTCTCCAGTAGAATCCATGGGGTACCTGTTGAATAAATTCTACTCACCAGATCCAGGGTCCCAGGGTCCTCGGGGCAACCATTTGTAATCCAGGTACTTGAATAAAATAACAAAACGGATACCCGAGCCACGAACTGAAAGGGGCCCCATGTTTTCACATGGGACTCCTTTCCCCGAATGCCAGAAACCCACTCTGACTTCTGTCTAAGTGGGTTTCTTCAGCCAATCAGGGAGCGCCACGTTGTAGCACTCTCCTGATCGGCTGTGTGCTCCTGTACTGAGTGACAGGCGGCACACGGCAGTGTTACAATGTAGCGCCTATGCGCTCCATTGTAACCAATGGTGGGAACTTTCTCCTCAGCGGTGACGTCACTTTAGGTCAACCGCTGAGCAGAAAGTTCCCACCATTGGTTACAATGGAGCGCATAGGCGCTACATTGTAACACTGCCGTGTGCCGCCTGTCAGACAGTACAGGAGCACACAGCCGATCAGGAGGGTGCTACAACGTGGCGCTCGCTGATTGGCTGAAGAAACCCACTTAGACAGAAGTCAGAGTGGGTTTCTGGCATTCGGGGAAAGGAGTCCCATGTGAAAACATGGGGCCCCTTTCAGTTTGTGGCTCGGGTATCCGTTTTGTTATTTTATTCAAGTACCTGGATTACAAATGGTTGCCCCGAGGACCCTGGGACCCTGGATCTGGTGAGTAGAATTTATTCAACAGGTACCCCATGGATTCTACTGGAGAAGAGGACCGACCCTCGTGTGAACATAAGGTAAGTATGTATGTATGTTTGTGTGGATGTATGTAATAAATCTTTACTTTCAAGGTGTGTGTGTCTTGTCTTTTTTTGGGTATTTTTTTAGTAGTAGTACTACAGGTACCAGCGGGCCCGTTTTTCCGTCGCATGCTGGTACTTGTGGTTCTCCAAGTACCAGCATGCGGGGGAGGCTTGCTGGGCCTTGTAGTACTGCTACTAAAAACAATATCTTTTCATTTTCACAAAAGGCTATCAGCCCCCCATCCGCAGCCAATTGGATGGGGGGGACAGCCTCGGGCTTCACCCCTGGCCCTTGGGTGGCTGGGGGGGGACCCCTTGATTGAAGGGGTCCCCACTCCACCAGGGTACCCCGGCCAGGGGTGACTAGTTGGATTTTTGATGCCACGGCCGCAGGGCACTATATAAAAGTGACCCCCGGCTGTGGCATTATCTGTCCAGCTAGTGGAGCCCGGTGCTGGTTTTAAAAATACGGGGGACCCCTACTCTTTTTGTCCACCGTATTTTTGGAACCAGGACCAGGCGCAGAGCCCGATGCTGGTTGCTTAAATATGGGGGAACCCCTGTCAATTTTTTCCCCATATTTCTGCAACCAGGATCGGCTCAAAGAGCCCGAGGCTGGTTATGCTTAGGAGGGGGGACCCCACGCAATTTTTTTTAAGAAAATAACCACTTTCCCACCCCTTCCCACTGATATACATGCACGGATCTCATGGATCCCTGCATGCCTATACAATCACGGATTAAAAAAGCAGGTCTGGTTTTTTTTAGCACTTTTTTACGAGTTGTAATTTTTCACGGCAGTGTTTGGTTTTTTTTTTTGCTTTGCACTTCTTAGTAAATTACCGAGATTCATACTTAAACAGCCGCGTTTTGACCGATGGTGTATTCATTTGTATTTTTTTTGTTGGACTTCCAAAAAATTACGAATGCCCTCATCACTGCCGTGATTATTGCTTAGTAAATTACCGAGATGACACTTTGATGAAAAAACGGCATCTCGGTCAAAATCGGGACCTTAGTAAATATACCCCAATGTGCTTATTTGAAATGTA
This sequence comes from Pseudophryne corroboree, assembly GCF_028390025.1. Taxonomy (NCBI): domain Eukaryota; kingdom Metazoa; phylum Chordata; class Amphibia; order Anura; family Myobatrachidae; genus Pseudophryne; species Pseudophryne corroboree. Next base: position 431,346,534 of record NC_086447.1, on the reverse strand, counting down.
AAAAGATTCAGCTGGGAGAGAGGATTGAGCACAGTATTCCTAATTGGAAAGATACGTGTTTGTATCATTTAGGTATGTTCCAATTCATCCGGATGTATATCAATAAGATACGTTTCTATTTGCCTATATATGTTACCCTGATGAGGTTCTAATTAAGACAAAACATGTAGGATGAAGGTATACAGTTGGTTATCAATTGGGACACTACTATCAAGAGCTCACATCCTCTTGCAGGATGAGAAAGGAGGCAATTGACATTAAACCTTAAGGGGTATATGCAATTGCGGGCGAATCGCGTCATTTTTTTTGTCCGTTTAAAATTCGCCCGCACTCGCCAGCCGCAGCCCTGCCGCCGGGACCATGAATTCACCATATGCAATGCAAAACGGATTCGACACACCCCCTGGCGGATAACGGCCAATCGGCGATTAGTGGGCGTCCTGAATTCGACTTCCCGCCGAAAGCAGCCCTTTATTAGGGCTTGTTTGCTGCGTGCTCTGCAGCCATTTTGTGAACCTGCAGAGAGGTGTGAGGAGGTGCAGAGCTAGCAAATTGGTTGTTTGCTGTGGAATCGTTTGGACACCCCAGCAGGCTTTATTCCAGGACAGACAGGAGGATATCTGTTACCCCGGAGGAGAGCCATTTTAGGAGCTTTTACTACATTTGTAGGTAAGTAGTAAGTACCACATGTGGGTCTGGTGTTGCATGTATGTGTCTGTGTAGTGGGGGTTGCCATGAGGTGTACATGGGGTGTTTGTGTATGTGTGCAGGTATGTGTATAGCTCCTGCTTGTGTTGCTGCATTTTTCTGGGGAGATTTGTGTTTTGGGGTAGTTTTTCACGTTTTTTTTTTCTTCTTAAAATTACTTTTTGGGTCTTCCTTTAGCATTGGTGTACCTCCTGAGTGTGCTGGGATGCTTTCTGGCCAGTTTGGGGTGATTTGGAGCAAGTTTGGTCGGCCATCTGGCCGACATGTGCTGTCGACTGTTTGGCAAACATGTGTTTTCCCTCCTAATTTAGCTGTGGTGTACCTCTTGAGTGTGCTGGGATACTTTCTGGCCAGTTTGGGGTGATTTGGAGCAAGTTTGGTTGGCCATGCGGCCGACATGTGCTGTCAACTGTTTGGCAAACATGTGTTTTCCCTCCTAATTTAGCTGTGGTGTACCTCCTGAGTGTGCTGGGATGCTTTCTGGCCAGTTTGGGGTGATTTGGAGCAAGTTTCTGTCTCACATGTGGCCGACATGGGGTGTCGGCTGTCTGCCAAACATGTGTTTTCCCTCCTAATTTAGCTGTGGTGTACCTCCTGAGTGTGCTGGGATGCTTTCTGGACAGTTTGGGGTGATTTGGAGCAAGTTTGGTCGGCCATCTGGCCGACATGTGCTGTCGACTGTTTGGCAAACATGTGTTTTCCCTCCTAATTTAGCTGTGGTGTACCTCCTGAGTGTGCTGGGATACTTTTTGGCCAGTTTGGGGTGATTTGGAGCAAGTTTGGTCGGCCATGCGGCCGACATGTGCTGTCAACTGTTTGGCAAACATGTGTTTTCCCTCCTAATTTAGCTGTGGTGTACCTCCTGAGTGTGCTGGGATGCTTTCTGGCCAGTTTGGGGTGATTTGGAGCAAGTTTCTGTCTCACATGTGGCCGACATGGGGTGTCGGCTGTCTGCCAAACATGTGTTTTCCCCCCTAATTTAGCTGTGGTGTACCTCCTGAGTGTGCTGGGGTGCTTTCTGGCCAGTTTGGGGTGATTTGGAGCAAGTTTGGTCGGCCATCTGGCCGACATGTGCTGTCGACTGTTTGGCAAACATGTGTTTTCCCTCCTAATTTAGCTGTGGTGTACCTCCTGAGTGTGCTGGGATACTTTCTGGCCAGTTTGGGGTGATTTGGAGCAAGTTTGGTCGGCCATGCGGCCGACATGTGCTGTCAACTGTTTGGCAAACATGTGTTTTCCCTCCTAATTCAGCTGTGGTGTACCTCCTGAGTGTGCTGGGATGCTTTCTGGCCAGTTTGGGGTGATTTGGAGCAAGTTTGGTCGGCCATGCGGCCGATGTGATGTTGGTTATTTGCCAAACATGTTTTTTCCATCAGCCATTTTGTGTGTCAGCCATTTTGTGTGTCAGCCACTTTGTGTGTGTCAGCCATTTTGTGTGTGTCAGCCATTTTGTGTGTGTCAGCCATTTTGTGTGTGTCAGCCATTTTGTGTGTTTTGGTCCTGCTTGAGAACTGGGGTCCCAGCAACATGATGTGATTGCATTTAATTATGTAATGTGTTAAATTTGAGATATATATATATATATATATATATATATATATAATTTTTTTTTAAATTATTTTAAAACAGATATGTCCAAGGACAAGCAGACCCGATCCGCCCCTTCTCCCACCCCCTCGGATCTATCCCTGCATAGCAACGAGGAGTGGGAGCCGACCCAGGAGGGGGATACGACCGACCAGGCATGTAGTGACCAGCCGCGGTCGTCAAGGGCCCATGAGAAGACTAAGAAAAAGCCTAGTGGAAAGGTACTGACAACACCTGCAGACACAAATAGCATCCAACTTTACCCACTCTAGTTTGCGCACTGCCATGCACACCTACAGGTATATGTGCGCAATGCCAGGGATACTGACACTCACAGGTACATACCGATCTTATTAAATGCATGTTATTTTTCTTTTTTTTTCAATCCCTAAAGGCAAGAAGCCAGCCAGAGGAGCAGTCGGAGGAGGAAGCCTCTGGTGAAGATGCAGGACCGAAAAAGCCGCGTGGACCCAGATACACTGAGGCGGAAAACTGTACCCTAGTGGATGGCGTCGACAGGTCCTACGACGTTCTGTATGGACCAAGGGCACAGACCACAGCAGCTAGGACAAAGCGAAGCATCTGGGATTCCATCGCGAGCCAAGTCACTGCAGTATCTGGAAACCGCCGGAGCACCAGAAACTGCATGAAGCGGTACAGTGATTGCCGCAGACAGACCAAGAAGAAGATGGGGATTCAGCGCCGACATGAGACTGCTACGGGAGGTGGACCGGCTCTCAACCTGAAGTGGCTACCCTGGGAGAATGTTATTAGAAGGCGCATGAACCCTGCCATGGTCGAAGGAGTTCGCGGAGGTGTGGACTCTAGCCGTCCTGCTGGCTTTCCCGAGGAGGAAGAACTGCCCAGAAGATGGAAGAAGGCGGGAGATAAGCAGTCCAAAAGGAGGCCTGATGGTAAGAATACATTCACATGAGCTGTACTTCCCTTTAAAATTTTTGTATGTGCTAATGTGTTTTTTTTTGTTTTTCAGACAGGCCTGCCCAGAGGACATCACCTGCGCGCAGGACATCGCCAGCGCACGGACCATCACCTGTGCAGCAGGCATCGGCAGCAGCGCGCGGACCATCACCTGCGCCGCAAGCATCAGGAGCGCGCATATCGTCACCTGTGCGCCACAGTTCGTCTTCGCGCAGTTTGTCACCTGTGCACCAGACGACGTCAGCGCGCAGACTATCACCTGTGCGCCAGACATCAGCGCACAGAACTTCACCTGTGCGCCAGACACCGTCGGCGACCACACCACAAGATGGGCGCCAAACTACAGCTCCTGCGCGCAGGCCATCACCAGATCGTCGTCTCTCCAGGAGCTCTGGGACTGTGACTGAAGAGCCTCAAGACACAACCCTTGTGGACCCATCACCCGATCTGTTTGAGTCTACAGGGTTAACAGACGAGACTTTTCTTGGGTTTGAGGACAGCCGTGCAGACGTATCCAGCCAGACCCTTGAAAAGTCTTCCGAAACGAGGACAAGTGAAGCTCCTGGAGCAGCGGCATCACAGGATGGAGAAGGTTTGTATTTATTTTGTGTGGGGGGGAGGGGGGTCAGCAGTTGTGTATAGTTTATTAACTTTCATAAAAAAATTATTTTGCAAACAGTGGTGCCACGGACCAGCAGCGGACTAGCGTCGGGGATTGGTTCATACTTCAGGCCGGATCTCCTCCTACAGGATTCGTCAGAGGATGACGAGGTGGAAGTGCAGGAGGCTGCAGTTGCTACATCCCTGTGTGAGTAAATTGAATTGTGAGCCTTCAAACAAATGTATGATGAATGTGTATAATATTTTCTAATTTTCTTTTCAGCTGCCCAAATGCAAGTGGTGGCAGACGTCCAGGAAGGGCAGAATCCCTCAACTGTTCAGAGGGTTCACACCCTGGCATCGGAGATTACTACCCGCCAGGATACATACACAAATGTCGTGGGAGGCAGACTGGACAACATTGAGAGGACAATGGAGAAAATGTCAAACAGTCTGCTTGAAATGCAGAAGACTCTTACCGACAGCACGGCCACAATACTACAGGTCAGAATGCAAGATCATAGGGAGACTATGGACGTCCTTCACATTCTGGCCGAATCCATGGGCCGGCTCGTGGAGAACACAACAAGTCTGGCACACAGCAATACCAACATGTCGGAGAGCCATCGACAATCCTCATCCAGCCAACAGCTCATCGCAACCACACTGCAGATGATCTATGACAAGCTCCCAGAACCAGCTCATCAACACGCTGGTGATCCACCATTTCCGCCGTCACAAGCCACAAGGACGCCTCGTACCCTTCCGCAAGTACCATCCCAGTACAGACAGTCACAGATGTACCAGGGATATACAGGGATGTACCCCACCCACCAGATGCCTCCACCACCGGCCGCCACATCTACAGCCGCATGGGCACAGAGGCCCAGTCAACGTACTACCATGCCTCCTAGGACATCGACACCCCACACTCAAGAGGAACACCAGGATCTGGACAGACTTCCACCATAAGCCCGGTCGTATTGTTTTATTTACTTCATATGTTTTTCATGTATCCCTTTCTTCCCCTCCCATTAGTTTTTTTTTCTTTCTTACTATTGTTTTTTCTTTGTTGGGCTTCCCCACCCGTGACCGGGTACTACCAAGGAGCTTTGTGTAGGCATACATGCGCGGGCATGTATGCGGGCGCGTGTGGTAACGGATGAAAGCTCCTTGTGGCTACATGTATGATGGGCCAAAGAGCAATTCTGATACCACTCTTTTACCCAAAAAATCCTTTTTGTAATGGTGTACAATAGGCTTTCACTGTTGTGTGAATTTACTATTCACTAGTGTGTGTTTTTGGCTTATTCATAGGATTGGGTGGAAAATTTAAGTGGACGGCATAAGTTCGTGTTGTGCGTACCAAGGTGAGTAGAGCAATGTTTCAATGTATATATTCTAGAAACTTTGGACCGCCTGCCTTTGTGGAACCACACAGCCCAGCAATGGGTCATGCTGGGCTGTGTGGTTCCACAAATGTTAGCGTGTCAAAGTGCTGACCACTGACACCACTATTTCACTTTGGACCGCCTGCCTTTGTGGAACCACACAGCCCAGCAATGGTTCATGCTGGGCTGTGTGGTTCCACAAATGTTAGCGTGTCAAAGTGCTGACCACTGACACCACTATTTCACTTTGGACCGCCTGCCTTTGTGGAACCAAACAGCCCAGCAATGGGTCATGCTGGGCTGTGTGGTTCCACAAATGTTAGCGTGTCAAAGTGCTGACCACTGACACCACTATTTCACTTTGGACCGCCTGCCTTTGTGGAACCACACAGCCCAGCAATGGTTCATGCTGGGCTGTGTGGTTCCACAAATGTTAGCGTGTCAAAGTGCTGACCACTGACACCACTATTTCACTTTGGACCGCCTGCCTTTGTGGAACCACACAGCCCAGCAATGGTTCATGCTGGGCTGTGTGGTTCCACAAATGTTAGCGTGTCAAAGTGCTGACCACTGACACCACTATTTCACTTTGGACCGCCTGCCTTTGTGGAACCACACAGCCCAGCAATGGGTCATGCTGGGCTGTGTGGTTCCACAAATGTTAGCGTGTCAAAGTGCTGACCACTGACACCACTATTTCACTTTGGACCGCCTCCCTTTGTGGAACCACACAGCCCTGCAATGGTTCATGCTGGGCTGTGTGGTTCCACAAATGTTAGCGTGTCAAAGTGCTGACCACTGACACCACTATTTCACTTTGGACCGCCTGCCTTTGTGGAACCACACAGCCCAGCAATGGGTCATGCTGGGCTGTGTGGTTCCACAAATGTTAGCGTGTCAAAGTGCTGACCACTGACACCACTATTTCACTTTGGACCGCCTGCCTTTGTGGAACCACACAGCCCAGCAATGGTTCATGCTGGGCTGTGTGGTTCCACAAATGTTAGCGTGTCAAAGTGCTGACCACTGACACCACTATTTCACTTTGGACCGCCTGCCTTTGTGGAACCACACAGCCCAGCAATGGTTCATGCTGGGCTGTGTGGTTCCACAAATGTTAGCGTGTCAAAGTGCTGACCACTGACACCACTATTTCACTTTGGACCGCCTGCCTTTGTGGAACCACACAGCCCAGCAATGGGTCATGCTGGGCTGTGTGGTTCCACAAATGTTAGCGTGTCAAAGTGCTGACCACTGACACCACTATTTCACTTTGGACCGCCTGCCTTTGTGGAACCACACAGCCCAGCAATGGGTCATGCTGGGCTGTGTGGTTCCACAAATGTTAGCGTGTCAAAGTGCTGACCACTGACACCACTATTTCACATTGGACCGCCTGCCTTTGTGGAACCACACAGCCCAGCAATGGGTCATGCTGGGCTGTGTGGTTCCACAAATGTTAGCGTGTCAAAGTGCTGACCACTGACACCACTATTTCACTTTGGACCGCCTGCCTTTGTGGAACCACACAGCCCAGCAATGGTTCATGCTGGGCTGTGTGGTTCCACAAATGTTAGCGTGTCAAAGTGCTGACCACTGACACCACTATTTCACTTTGGACCGCCTGCCTTTGTGGAACCACACAGCCCAGCAATGGGTCATGCTGGGCTGTGTGGTTCCACAAATGTTAGCGTGTCAAAGTGCTGACCACTGACACCACTATTTCACTTTGGACCGCCTGCCTTTGTGGAACCACACAGCCCAGCAATGGGTCATGCTGGGCTGTGTGGTTCCACAAATTTTCTTGGAAAAGAAATGAACATGAATTTAGTGTCTTTACTTTAATATATATTTTTTTCTTTTCCCCACAGATATCTATATACACAAGAAAAGAATGTAAAGAAGAACAAACTACTTTTTTGTTTTAATTAACTTTCAATCTTTATTTAAAAAAACCCTTTTTTTCTTTAATAAATTTTTAAAAATAGAAGTTTCCTGTGGTTTTTATTAAAATTTGAAATGCAGTTGGATTGTACATAAGTAGGTCGCCCATTGAACATCAGGGGAAATGTCGTGTCTCTTCTTCACATCCACGCCACTTGGGAAGGATACACCGCCAGACCTGTGGAAGAGAGCAGTATGAGCTTCCAGATATGGGTAATAGTGTCACCCTGGGACTGAAGAAAAGAGGTACAGTGGGCCCAAATGCAACCCTCCGGCACTAGTTGCGTCACTACACATCCAAACATTTCCTGACAAGCATTGGTGTATCAGGGAATGTTTGGATGTGCAATCTTGCAAATGCCGGAGGGCTGCACTTTGGACATGCCGGGGTGATTTGGGACAAGGGAGTTTTGGACAATACATCTCACCTGAGGGGGTTGTCTGCTACATGGCGGAGGGTCAGGTCCACATCACAAGTAGGTCGCCCATGGTAGAGTTGGATAAAAGGGTCAAATATTTGCGGTAACCCAACAACATGATAAAACAGGGAGGAACGAACTGTACAAACATGGCCTGGGGATGTACATCAACAGGATGTAAAACTCTGAAATACATAAATAAAGAGTTTTTTTTTAAATATTACAATGTCAGTTTACACGATAATACAAATGTTATAAGTATACTCACAGGCAACTGTAAAAAAAATTTTGGATCAATGTCCGCCGGGAATCATCTCCTTCGTCCATACCCACCGGTAGAGCAGAAGACCGGTTCCCGCGTCGGAAAGCACTGCGACGAAGAGTCACCGGCAAACGGTTTGCGACACATATGTTGTGTAAAATACAACATGCATTTACCATGCCGCAAACCTTCGCCGGTGAGTACAAAAGAGCACCGCCGGAAGTGTCTAAACATCGAAACCGGCTTTTAAGTACACCGAAGGCACGCTCAATTATTTGCCTCGATGCAATGTGTGTCTCTTGGTAGCGTTTTTCTGCTCTACCAACAGGATTAGACAATGGGGTCAAGAGCCACGGTTTGTTTGGATAACCCGCATCGCCTATAGAAAATAAAATAAAAATGTTAGGTACTTGTAAAAAAAAAAAAATAATAATAAATTAATAAAATAATTTAAAAAAAAATACATACCTAACAGCCAGCCACCAGGCATGTTTCCTGTTTCGAACTTGTCAAACAGCGATGACTGGCTTAGGATGAAGGAGTCGTGAGATGATCCAGGAAATCCCACAAAAATGTTCAAAAATCTCATGTTTACATCACAGACCGCCTGTACATTCAGGGAATGGAAATGTTTTCGGTTCCGAAAACATTCCTCCGAATTCCGTGGCGGTCTGATCTGCACGTGGGTACAGTCAATCGCGCCCAGCACATTGGGAAATTTGTATTTGTTGAAAAAGCCTAATTTGATCTCACGACATTCGCTGTCCGTCTCTGGAAATGTGATGTACTGGATCGTCAATTTGCGGAAAGCCCTAATGACCTGGGTTATACAGCGCGACAGTGTCGACTGTGAAAAACCGCATGTTTGAGACAGTGTAGGCTGGAATGTGCCTGACGCCAAAAAATGTAACGTCGCCAGCAGTTTCTGGAAACCGCGGACTGCACGATTTGTCCGTGCCCGAGGTTCCAGGTCGGCCTCCAACAGAGCGTACAGCGAATATATGTCGCAAGTCGATAAGCGATAATTTTGTATCACCTCGAACTCGCAGAGATCCTCCAGTTCACGCCTAGTGCGATACTGGCGTGGACGTGGAAATGAAACCCGCAATACTGGCTCACCCAATGCAGACATTCCCTGAACTGGATCCTGATGTTCAGCAGAACTTTCTTCCTCCATGCTTGCAGCCAGCATGAACATCACAATCTGGTCAGAGAAAGGCTCCATCATTGTAGTCAGTACAAAAATAGGAATGTATTTTAAAACGCAGGAATTTTCCTAAAAAAAACGATTCCACAAGAGAGCTGACTGATGGCTCCTTCTCCCTGTAGTCTCAAACCAGAGAGTGAGGAGATAGGAGGGGCTTTGCAGAAGTGTATCCTGGGTAAAACTGTGGAATCATGGGTAAATTTCCCTCACCACAGAGTGAAGAAAAAAAATCTTTTTAAAAATCAATTAAATAATACTTGTGAAGCAAATAAAGACAAACCAAGTAGATAATCCTTTCAAATATAAATAGATATGCTATTAGCAATCCTCAAATATTAAAAAAAATCATGTACTAAAATTTTTTTATTAGATCCCGCCAGGCAACTGAGGCGGACTGAAATTGTCGAATTTGCTGTCGAAAAGCACTGTTGTCGAATTTCCAAACTTGAATTGAATATGCTTTTGTCGAATTGCAGCATTTGTACCATTGCAGAAAAGACGAATTTGATAAAAGTCGAATTTCCAAAAGTCGAATTTTGAATGTCCGGTTTTTGTCGAATAAGTACTGTATTGCATTGTCGATTTTTTTTTTTTTTTGCGAAAAAGTCCCGGAATTCGACAATTTCTGGAATTCGACCGCAATTGCATATACCCCTAAGTGTGGTTAAAAACTGCCCCTCTAAAGTGTTATGTAAGCCTTTATTCCAATATTATGAACATCTCTTTTATAATATACATTTCATATAACACTTAACAAGGTGTTTTTTGGTATGAGGGTTTGATTTCAGAACCCATAAGGAACTGATCATAATATTAAAGACTTTCATTGTTTGATAATTCTCACAAGGAGGAAACCATTGTAGGAGAAGATCCCAGTCTTTCTATCTGAGGCTTTGCAAAAATACTTGAAGTAGGATTCCTTGTTTATACATTTTGGATTAGCATGTTGAATGTACAGTTATAGTGCAATATATAATTATATAATAACGTCAGTATGACATGTTGACAAAGTGAAAATGTCAGCATTAGCATTTGTTTTAGTGGTAAAGGTAAGCATTAAGCTTTAAGTTTACCTTAAAAATGGCTTGTCCACATTGTGACCATTTTGGCATTTCAGCGGTGTTGACATGCTTAATGTTGATATTAAGCATGCTGAGCATATTGACATGTTCGCCATGTTGACATTCTCATGTTGACATCAGTGGCGCGACTAGGGGCCCGCAGCCCATGCGAGCGCTTGGAAGAGCGCAGGGCTGCAGGGCACCCTAGCCGCCGCCACTGATTTCTGCTGGGAAGGAGGGTCTCTGGCGTCAGTGGCGTGTCTGTTAAATTAAGTGCCCGGCACTTCATTTAACAGACACGCTGCTGCTGCTGGAGACCCATGAGGGACACACAGGAGAGGCGCGCGCTGTGCCCTCTGTGTCCCTTCTTCTCGCATTGCACAGCAGCGGGGGAGCCCGGGGGCGGGGGGGGGGATTATACCTGGCACTGGGGGAGCATATTTAGCACTTGGGGGGTGTACCTGGCACTGGGGGAGCATATTTAGCACTGGGGATGGGCATATTTGGCACTGGGGGGCATGTTTGGTACTGGGGAGGCATGTTTGGCACTGGGGGGTATATGTGTACCTGGCACTGGGGGGGGGCATATTTGGCACTGGGGGTATATGTGTACCTGGCACTGGGGGGCATATTTAGCACTGGGGGCATATGTGTACCTGGCACTGTGGGGTAATATCTGGCATTGGGGGCATATGTGGCACTGGGAGCACAGCCCTAGCAACAAGCATTACCCCCTAGCAACGAGCATGACACCCAGTGCATGAAACCCCTAGCTACGAATATTACCACCTGGCAACAAGCTTGAAACCCAGCACATGATACCTCTAGCAACAAGCATAACACCTACTGCATGAAACCCCTGGCAACGAGCATGACACCCTGGGCATGAAAACCCCTGGCACCGTACATGGAACCAAGAGCATGAAACCCCTGGCAACGAGCAGGTAATTTAAAAGTAATTAGGAGCCTTACTGTAGGATTTAATGTGTAATTGGCATTGCGGTGTGTGGCATAATGTATCCCGGACATTGCGGTGTGTGGCATAATGTATCACGGACATTGCAGTGTGTGTCATAATGTGTCACAGGCATTACGGTGTGTGGCATACTATATCACGGGCATTGTGGTATGTGGTATAATGTCTCAGGGGCATTGCAGTGTGTGTCATAATGTATAACGGGTATTGCGGTGTGTGGCATAGGGTATAACGGGCATTGCGGTATGTGTCAAAGGCATTACGGTGTGTGCGGTATACTATATCATGGGCATTGTGGTATAATGTCTCAGGGACATTGCAGTGTGTGGCATAATGTATCACGGACGTTGCAGTGTGGAATAATGTATCACGGACATTGCGGTGTGTGTCATAATGTGTCACAGGCATTACGGTGTGTGGCATACTATATCACGGGCATTGTGGTATGTGGTATAATGTCTCAGGGGCATTGCAGTGTGTGTCATAATGTATAACGGGCATTGCGGTGTGTGGCATTGGGTATAACGGGCATTGCGGTATGTGTCACAGGCATTACGGTGTGTGCGGTATACTATATCACGTGCATTGTGGTATAATGTCTCAGGGTCATTGCAGTGTGTGGCATAATGTATCACGGACATTGCAGTGTGTGGCATAATGTATCACGGACATTGCGGTGTGTGGCATAATGTGTCACAGGCATTACGGTGTGTGGCATCTTGTGTAATGGGCATTATTATGTGTGGTATAATGTCTAAGGGCCATTGCAGTATGTGGCATACATAATGTATACTGGGCATTACAATAAGGAGGAAAAATGACAAATAATGTAAGGAGCATGAATCAGGATTATTTTTTTTCCTGTGGTGGCCAACGTCTGGTCGTGCAGGTTGCAAAACAGGGGTATAAGATAGTATTTTCCTATATGCAAAGCCACGCCCATTTCAGCAAGGCCACGCCCTTTTTTCCGCCACGCGCGCCTTCGTCGCACGCATATTCATCGCTTTGCTAGTGCCAATTATGGGGGGGGGGCACCAGAGAATTTTTTGGCTTGGGGGAGAAAAATTTCTAATTACGCCACTGGTTGACGTTATGGGGCAGATTCAATTTTTGGGTGTCTAATTTTCACTTCTAAACGGGACTCTTTAGATGCCCAAACAATTGTCACAATCCAATTGTTGTTTGGGTGCACATGCATATAGCGCCCAAACAGAGATGTTTTTACTGCAAAAACTGGCTAAACTCGATTTAAGTCCTGCTTTGGGTGTCGACTTAGCACACATTTCTGCAAACACCTCAGGAGGCTTGGAGAAGAAATGTCATCCCAGTAGCTACCGAGTGTCCCCTAGTGATAACTGTGGGGTAAAAAAGTTGAATCAGCCCCTATATATGTTGACATGGTAACTGTCGATCAAACCCTCAAGCTTACATATCCTACTCACTTATTTGAAAGTACTGCTGATCTGTTTATCTTTTTGGTCCTTAAAGATATTGGCAAGGGCTGGTGTCCAATTGAAGGTCATTATGGGAGAGAAGCTCATTTTACCGTGAGCCAGGTTTCCCCACCTAAATATAAGGTTAAATATTCATTTTGATCTATTAGCCTTTTCTGACTAGATTCTATTTTTGTTACACCATGTGTACATAAAGTGCCTTGCTAAAGTATTCACGCACCGTGGCTTTTTACCTGTTTTGTTACATTACAACCTGTAATTTAATTTGTTTTTTAATCTGAATTTTATGTGATGGATCTGCACAAAATAGTCTAAGTTAGTGAAGTGAAATGAGAACATTTATATAAAAAAGATTTTTTTTTTAAATAAAAATATGAAAATTGGCATGTGCATATGTATTCACCCCCTTTGCTATGAAGCCTCTCAAAAGTTCTGGTGCAACCAATTACCATCAGAAGTCACATAATTAGTGAAATGAAGTCCACCTGTGTGCAATCTAAGTGTCACATGATCTATCAGTATAAACACACCTTTTCTGAAAGGCCCCAGAGGCTGCAACACCACTAAGTAAGAGACATCACACCATGAAGACCAAGGAGCTCTCCAAACAAGTCAGGGACAAAGTTGTTGAGAAGTACAAGTCAGGGTTGGGTTATAAACAAATATCCAAATCTTTGATGATCCCCTGGAGCACCATCAAATCCATCATCTTCAAATGGAAAGAACATGGTACCACAACAAACCTGCCAAGAGAGGGCCGGCCACCAAAACTCACAGACCAGGCAAGGAGGGCATTAATCAGAGAGGCAGCACAGAGACCAAAGGTAACCCTGAAGTAGCTGCAGAGTTCCTCAGCAGAGACTGGTGTATCTGTGCATGTGACCACAATAAGCCGTACACTCCATAGAGCTGGGCTTTATGGAAGAGTGTCCAGAAAAAAGCTATTACTTAGTGCCAAAAAAAAGAAGGCACGTTTTGAGTTTGCCAAAAGGCATGTGGATGACTCCCCAAATGTATGGAGGAAAGTGCTCTGGTCAGATGAGACTAAAATTTAACTTTTCGGCCACCAAGGAAAATGCTATGCCTGGTGCAAACCCAACACATCCCATCACCCCAAGAACACCATCCCCACAGTGAAACATGGTGGTGGCAGCATCATGCTGTTGTGATGTTTTTCAGCAGCAGAGACTGGGAAACTGTTTTGAATTGAGGAAAAGATGGATGGTGCTAAATACAGAGATATTCTTGAGCAAAACCTGTTTCAGTCTGCCTGTGATTTGAGACTGGGACGGAGGTTCACTTTCCAGCAAGACAATGACCCACAACATACTGCTAAAGCAACAATTGAGTGGTTTAAGGGGAAACATTTAAATGTGTTGGATTGTCCTAGTCAAAGCCCAAATCTCAATACAATTGAGAATCTGTGGTCAGACTTGAAGATTGCTGTTCACAAGCGGAAACCATCCAACATGAAGGAGCTGGAGCAGTTTTGCCTTGAGGAATGGGCATAAATCACAGTGGCAAGATGTGGCAAGCTCATAGAGACTTATCCAAAGCAACTTGCAGCTTTAATTCCTGCAAAAGGTGGCTCTACAAGTACTGACTTTAGGGGGGGGGGGGGGGTATAGTTATGTACGCTGAAGTTTTCTGTTATTTTGTCATATTTGTTGTTTGCTTCACAATGAAAAAACATCTTCAAAGTTGTAGGCATGTTCTGTGAATGAAATGATGCAAATCTTCAAACAATCCATTTTAATTCTAGGTTGTGAGGCAACAAAACATGAAAAATGTAAAGGGAGGTGAATACTTTAGCAAGGCATTGTATGTATGTACTGTCATTTACGAAGCTTTGATAGTACATATGCATTAACAGTTCATTATCTGAAGCATAAGAGAAAAAAATAAATCCTGAGACAAACGTGAAATAGACATTATTATGATGACGTGAATTCTGGGAAATGTTGTTCTCTGATATAACAAACAGCTGAAATACCGTCAACACCTTTTCATGTTCCCATTGCTATCAATGTGGCTCATATTCCAAACCATCTCCATGAATGTGTAATACACTTCAGTAGGAAAGCTGCACCATCTGCTCCCCCTGCTGTTGTATTATTTCACTGCACCTGAGTATTTCCATACTAGGCCTGCTGCACTGCACAAATTATTTACATTTCTAAATTTGTTTTGATAATTGAGTTCCTATTAAATCAATAACATAATATCAATGCTAGACATTCAGCATTTTCCAAACACCTTGCACAATGGGTTGTAACTCCTCGAACAAGTGTCCCCTTGTACCTTGTTGATCCTCCATGTGTAAATTCATTTATTTATTTATTTATTTATTTATTTATTTTGGGGGGTGGCCCCATTTAGTCAATTCTTGAAAAGTCCAAATTTAACATTTTTACTCCTCAATAATTTTGTCAGGAACAACTTTTATTTTTATTTTGTAACAGCACAAATGCAATTTAAAAATATTATGATTAAAGAAATTGGACAACATTTGGTAGTCTATTCATATAATAATGTTGATATAATAATCATTTTATTTATAGAGTGTTTATCAAATAAAACAACTAATTTGTGTGCAATTTAAAAGAAAATGCAATAAAAAACTAATAACACTTTTCAATTGTTCATTCCTTAGTGATTTTATGAAAAAAATAACGTTTATTAATGTTAATTAATGTTGATTTTACCTTTTTACATTTTTGTCTTTTTTATTTCACTCTCCAGTTCAAGTATATTTTGTGTGAGCCTAGATGTGAGTAACAGCTAAATTCATGCTGGAACATGTGAAAACATAACCTAACATAACAGTGGGGAGAGCTCTCTAGATTTATAAGACCCAGAGGCTCTCCTTACACCAGTGATGATGATATTTGCATGGAATGTCTTCCATTGTCTGCACAAAATGTCCTATGCTGTAATCTAACAGCCAGTAAGTACTGTCCAGTTAAGGTGGCAGAAGGGTATGTACGTACACTGACTGCAGATTAGCAGGGCATAGATCCCATAAGAAGGAAATCTACACGTGAGAGTGTGCAGAGGAGAAATTAGTGTACAATTTCCTTAAGAACTGCACTCAAAAATAATATTGCCTAATTATATCATTATTTTTGGATACTACAACTTACTCGAATAGCTCCTGATACTGTAAATAGAACTTCTTCCTAAAACCACCTGTTGAGATCTCAGAAACGTGCTGCCATTTGACAGTTTGTAAAGAACTGGAAACTGTGGAATTGCTCTGGTTGTTTCCATGGTTGCAGAAGATATAAAGGAGAAATAGCTGTTATCAACTTGCCAGATAAATAGCAACAACAGTGTACAGCAGTACTCTGATTATCCGGAATCCTATTACCTGGGAGATGGATGAACCAGCTACTGAATATAATGTAAGGGGTTTTTAAAATCAACCCTGCTACATACAGTCCTGTAGTCTGGACTAGACTGTGTGTGTTCACTGAGCTGTGCGAGTTCATTTCCAGTGTGCTAGCGCACACCATACTTACTGTATTCCACTTTCCGCTTTGGCTCCACAGTGTGAAGAATAATCACAAAAAGAAAAAAGGATGGTGGTCCCGTGAAGACAATCTCTGTAGAATTCAGTCTTATGGGAAACAAAAACACTTTGGGATTTATTAAACAAATAATGTGGATGTTCTACTGAACTTAATGGAAAAAAAACTTTGAAAAAGTCCACTTGCGATGACCTGGACAAAGCTATACTAGAATAATTTTCTCAACACAGAGAATCTGGAATCCCTTTATTAGACCTGATTTACTGTAAACAGGCAAAATATTTTTGTCAAGGCTCCAGTAATGGTAGATAATTCTAAAGGCTCTTAAGGATGGTTGCACCGCTTTACAAATCGCCACAGGATGCATGAACTCGCTGGAAAACTGAGTTCCACAATTCTGCAGCAGACCAATTCCAAACTTTGTTTAATTGTTTAGCGACTGAGACATGGTAAAAGCTAAACCTATTTGAGGCCGGACAGCCCCTGGTGGCCACATGGACAATGGCGGCCGTGGCACTGATGGGGTTAACCCCTAGTGCCCGGCGCCATTAGGAGGACAATGGGCGCTTGGTGCCACTTTTAAACTGTGCAATGGCGCTAGGCGCCATCTTTAAATGTATTGTAGGTGCTAGGCGCCAGATATTTAAATATGTAAAATGCTTTAAAATATGTTTTATGACGTAACATGTCATATGTCATGCTCTAGGCACAGTGGTAGGATTGCACATTTACAATGCATGCAAATGCCAGCACTTAGAAGGAATGTACATAGCAAGTTATATGTTAATTGTCCGAGCTAAAGCAGGGTGTCGATTAGCAGGCCTTTTGGTGGGCAAATATTTTTTTCAGGTACAAACAAAGGTTTGGAAAGAAGACTGTGCTTTCAGCATCTCCTGTGGGGTGATAACTCAAAACTGGTTTTGCATGGAGACACAAGTGGCTGCTAAATCAGATTGTGTTTTACGAATGCAAACTAGTGGGTTTCGTTTAACAACAGTTTGATCTAACATTTCCTAGGCTGCATTATGTGTGATGCAGATTATGTTTAATTTATAAGAACATTGTCTATGTGTGAGAGGATGAATGCAATTTAAATTCAAGTTATATTTACATTTGTGAAAGAGACAGGAACATGGTAATCAGATTGTGTTTGGGAAAGCACACTGGTTTGTTTATATATGAAAAAAGGAGTAGAACATTGCTTTATCTAATTCTTAACTTTTGAAATGTAACTTGTATTTATTTATATTTTGTGCGATAACCTGATTGGTTGGAGAAGACAGGGAGGGCTTACCCCCCTGTGGTACCGTGTGTAGAATTGAGATAAAAAGAGGAGGCCTGTGAGCCTTCAAAGTGTATTATACCAGTTTCATTCTGCTGTAACATCTGCTGTATTGCTGAGTTCTTTTCAGAACTATTTGTTGGCAAATAAAGATCTTCCCACAAGATGACTACTTCATCTTGTGACCTGCAGAGCTAGGCGAAACCTAGCTCCATTTTCCGGCTGTCCAGGGTGTAACCAGCGTCTCCAAGCTCCGCCTTCAGCCTGCTACCATGCTTTGCTTGGGCAATCAACATTTGGCTATTTGTCAACACCACACAGGGGTGGTAAGTTGGCATGTCAACGTATACGAGCAGAACCGTGGTTCCAAACGCCACGGCAAGTTAGGAGTATGGTGATGGCAGCGTAAACCCGCCCACTGCACAGTGGGTGGAGTCAGTAACAGGCGGTTACTGATGATAAGCGGGAATCCCCATGTGGCCAGGTCCCGTGTGACCAAAACATCCATTCTGTGTACTGGGGACAGGGCGCGAATGCGGTGAGGGCTTTCATACGGGACCGTCCATCACACTATTATTTCAATTTAAATCAAGATTTATAAACAAGGGACCAGCACCTTGAGGCAGACTTATGCCCATCAGTAGATGTATCAGTTGTGGGTGTCTGAGGAAGGGGCAATTTCACTTACTTTAGCAAGACATGTATCTGTACAAGAGAAGGAGAGTTATAGCTGCTGTATTCATGAGAGTTTCTAAAAAAATCTTATTCCAATCTAGCAGCAAATCAAAATAAAGTAAAAGTAAATGGGGTGCAAATGTTACTATTGCAGAGCAGCATGCATCGTGCAGTTCATCCAACTTTAGACTTTTTGCACAATTGTGAGCTTCTTTGTGAATACATTATACAGCTGCATTTTTTATTCATATGTTTTCAGACTTAGCAGTAGCTCCCAAGTGTATAAACTAAATATACATTTTACAGAAAAAAATTTTTTGTGGCTGATGCATAGTTGAAAACCATCAGCTGTAATTGTTCCGAGTTGCATTTACAGAGCTACACAGTATTATTACGGGATGTAGTCATGTGAGCAGCGGTCACAATACCAACTGCTACATCCTGCCATTCTCTAAATACCAACAGTCGGCATGTCGACTAGCAGGGACTATTCCCACTCGTGGGTGTCCATGACACCCATAGAGTGGGAACAGAACCTGTGCTCACCACTAGAGATGAGCGCCGGAAATTTTTCGGGTTTTGTGTTTTGGTTTTGGGTTCGGTTCCGCGGCCGTGTTTTGGGTTCGACCGCGTTTTGGCAAAACCTCACCGAATTTTTTTTGTCGGATTCGGGTGTGTTTTGGATTCGGGTGTTTTTTTCCAAAAAACCTAAAAAACAGCTTAAATCATAGAATTTGGCGGTCATTTTGATCCCAAAGTATTATTAACCTCAAAAACCATAATTTCCACTCATTTTCAGTCTATTCTGAATACCTCACACCTCACAATATTATTTTTAGTCCTAAAATTTGCACAGAGGTCGCTGTGTGAGTAAGATAAGCGACCCTAGTGGCCGACACAAACACCGGGCCCATCTAGGAGTGGCACTGCAGTGTCACGCAGGATGGCCCTTCCAAAAAACACTCCCCAAACAGCACATGACGCAAAGAAAAAAAGAGGCGCAATGAGGTAGCTGTGTGAGTAAGATTAGCGACCCTAGTGGCCGACACAAACACCGGGCCCATCTAGGAGTGGCACTGCAGTGTCACGCAGGATGTCCCTTCCAAAAATCCCTCCCCAAACAGCACATGACGCAAAGAAAAAGAAAAGAAAAAAGAGGTGCAAGATGGAATTGTCCTTGGGCCCTCCCACCCACCCTTATGTTGTATAAACAGGACATGCACACTTTAACCAACCCATCATTTCAGTGACAGGGTCTGCCACACGACTGTGACTGATATGACGGGTTGGTTTGGACCCCCACCAAAAAAGAAGCAATTAATCTCTCCTTGCACAAACTGGCTCTACAGAGGCAAGATGTCCACCTCATCATCATCCTCCGATATATCACCGTGTACATCCCCCTCCTCACAGATTATCAATTCGTCCCCACTGGAATCCACCATCTCAGCTCCCTGTGTACTTTGTGGAGGCAATTGCTGCTGGTCAATGTCTCCACGGAGGAATTGATTATAATTCATTTTAATGAACATCATCTTCTCCACATTTTCTGGATGTAACCTCGTACGCCGATTGCTGACAAGGTGAGCGGCGGCACTAAACACTCTTTCGGAGTACACACTTGTGGGAGGGCAACTTAGGTAGAATAAAGCCAGTTTGTGCAAGGGCCTCCAAATTGCCTCTTTTTCCTGCCAGTATAAGTACGGACTGTGTGACGTGCCTACTTGGATGCGGTCACTCATATAATCCTCCACCATTCTTTCAATGGTGAGAGAATCATATGCAGTGACAGTAGACGACATGTCCGTAATCGTTGTCAGGTCCTTCAGTCCGGACCAGATGTCAGCATCAGCAGTCGCTCCAGACTGCCCTGCATCACCGCCAGCGGGTGGGCTCGGAATTCTGAGCCTTTTCCTCGCACCCCCAGTTGCGGGAGAATGTGAAGGAGGAGATGTTGTTGACAGGTCGCGTTCCGCTTGACTTGACAATTTACTCACCAGCAGGTGTTTGAACCCCAGCAGACTTGTGTCTGCCGGAAAGAGAGATCCAAGGTAGGCTTTAAATCTAGGATCGAGCACGGTGGCCAAAATGTAGTGCTCTGATTTCAACAGATTGACCACCCGTGAATCCTTGTTAAGCGAATTAAGGGCTCCATCCACAAGTCCCACATGCCTAGCGGAATCGCTCCGTGTTAGCTCCTCCTTCAATGTCTCCAGCTTCTTCTGCAAAAGCCTGATGAGGGGAATGACCTGACTCAGGCTGGCAGTGTCTGAACTGACTTCACGTGTGGCAAGTTCAAAGGGCATCAGAACCTTGCACAACGTTGAAATCATTCTCCACTGCGCTTGAGACAGGTGCATCCCACCTCCTATATCGTGCTCAATTGTATAGGCTTGAATGGCCTTTTGCTGCTCCTCCAACCTCTGAAGCATATACAGGGTTGAATTCCACCTCGTTACCACTTCTTGCTTCAGATGATGGCAGGGCAGGTTCAGTAGTTTTTGGTGGTGCTCCAGTTTTCTGTACGTGGTGCCTGTACGCCGAAAGTGTCCCGCAATTCTTCTGGCCACCGACAGCATCTCTTGCACGCCCCTGTCGTTTTTTAAAAAATTCTGCACCACCAAATTCAAGGTATGTGCAAAACATGGGACGTGCTGGAATTGGCCCAGATTTAATGCACACACAATATTGCTGGCGTTGTCCGATGCCACAAATCCACAGGAGAGTCCAATTGGGGTAAGCCATTCCGCGATGATCTTCCTCAGTTGCCGTAAGAGGTTTTCAGCTGTGCGCGTATTCTGGAAACCGGTGATACAAAGCGTAGCCTGCCTAGGAAAGAGTTGGCGTTTGCGAGATGCTGCTACTGGTGCCGCCGCTGCTGTTCTTGCGGCGGGAGTCCATACATCTACCCAGTGGGCTGTCACAGTCATATAGTCCTGACCCTGCCCTGCTCCACTTGTCCACATGTCCGTGGTTAAGTGGACATTGGGTACAGCTGCATTTTTTAGGACACTGGTGACTCTTTTTCTGAGGTCTGTGTACATTTTCGGTATCGCCTGCCTAGAGAAATGGAACCTAGATGGTATTTGGTACCGGGGACACAGTACCTCCAACAAGTCTCTAGTTGGCTCTGCAGTAATGATGGAAACCGGAACCACGTTTCTCACCACCCAGGATGTCAAGGCCTCAGTTATCCGCTTTGCAGTAGGATGACTGCTGTGATATTTCATCTTCCTCGCAAAGGACTGTTGGACAGTCAATTGCTTGGTGGAAGTAGTAAAAGTGGTCTTACGACTTCCCCTCTGGGATGACCATCGACTCCCAGCAGCAACAACAGCAGCGCCAGCAGCAGTAGGCGTTACACGCAAGGATGCATCGGAGGAATCCCAGGCAGGAGAGGACTCGTCAGAATTGCCAGTGACATGGCCTGCAGGACTATTGGCATTCCTGGGGAAGGAGGAAATTGACACTGAGGGAGTTGGTGGGGTGGTTTGCGTGAGCTTGGTTACAAGAGGAAGGGATTTACTGGTCAGTGGACTGCTTCCGCTGTCGGCCCAAGTTTTTGAACTTGTCACTGACTTATTATGAATGCGCTGCAGGTGACGTATAAGGGAGGATGTTCCGAGGTGGTTAACGTCCTTACCCCTACTTATTACAGCTTGACAAAGGGAACACACGGCTTGACACCTGTTGTCCGCATTTCTGGTGAAATACTTCCACACCGAAGAGCTGATTTTTTTGGTATTTTCACCAGGCATGTCAACGGCCATATTCCTACCACGGACAACAGGTGTCTCCCCGGGTGCCTGACTTAAACAAACCACCTCACCAACAGAATCCTCCTGGTCAATTTCCTCCCCAGCGCCAGCAACACCCATATCCTCCTCATCCTGGTGTACTTCAACACTGACATCTTCAATCTGACTATCAGGAACTGGACTGCGGGTGCTCCTTCCATCACTTGCAGGGGGCGTGCAAATGGTGGAAGGCGCATGCTCTTCACGTCCAGTGTTGGGAAGGTCAGGCATCGCAACCGACACAATTGGAGTCGGACTCTCCTTGTGGATTTGGGATTTCGAAGAACGCACAGTTCTTTGCGGTGCTACTGCTTTTGCCAGCTTTAGTCTTTTCATTTTTCTAGCGAGAGGCTGAGTGCTTCCATCCTCATGTGAAGCTGAACCACTAGCCATGAACATAGGCCAGGGCCTCAGCCGTTCCTTGCCACTCCGTGTGGTAAATGGCATATTGGCAAGTTTACGCTTCTCCTCCGACAATTTTATTTTAGGTTTTGGAGTCCTTTTTTTACTGATATTTGGTGTTTTGGATTTGACATGCTCTGTACTATGACATTGGGCATCGGCCTTGGCAGACGACGTTGCTGGCATTTCATCGTCTCGGCCATGACTAGTGGCAGCAGCTTCAGCACGAGGTGGAAGTGGATCTTGATCTTTCCCTAATTTTGGAACCTCAACATTTTTGTTCTCCATATTTTAATAGGCACAACTAAAAGGCACCTCAGGTAAACAATGGAGATGGATGGATTGAATACTAGTATACAATTATGGACGGACTGCCGAGTGCCGACACAGAGGTAGCCACAGCCGTGAACTACCGCACTGTACTGTGTCTGCTGCTAATATATAGACTGGTTGATAAAGAGATAGTATACTCGTAACTAGTATGTATGTATAAAGAAAGAAAAAAAAACCACGGTTAGGTGGTATATACAATTATGGACGGACTGCCGAGTGCCGACACAGAGGTAGCCACAGCCGTGAACTACCGCACTGTACTGTGTCTGCTGCTAATATATAGACTGGTTGATAAAGAGGTAGTATACTCGTAACTAGTATGTATGTATAAAGAAAGAAAAAAAAACCACGGTTAGGTGGTATATACAATTATGGACGGGCTGCCGAGTGCCGACACAGAGGTAGCCACAGCCGTGAACTACCGCACTGTACTGTGTCTGCTGCTAATATAGACTGGTTGATAAAGAGATAGTATACTCGTAACTAGTATGTATGTATAAAGAAAGAAAAAAAAACCACGGTTAGGTGGTATATACAATTATGGACGGGCTGCCGAGTGCCGACACAGAGGTAGCCACAGCCGTGAACTACCGCACTGTACTGTGTCTGCTGCTAATATATAGACTGGTTGATAAAGAGATAGTATACTCGTAACTAGTATGTATGTATAAAGAAAGAAAAAAAAACCACGGTTAGGTGGTATATACAATTATGGACGGGCTGCCGAGTGCCGACACAGAGGTAGCCACAGCCGTGAACTACCGCACTGTACTGTGTCTGCTGCTAATATATAGACTGGTTGATAAAGAGATAGTATACTCGTAACTAGTATGTATGTATAAAGAAAGAAAAAAAAACCACGGTTAGGTGGTATATACAATTATGGACGGGCTGCCGAGTGCCGACACAGAGGTAGCCACAGCCGTGAACTACCGCACTGTACTGTGTCTGCTGCTAATATAGACTGGTTGATAAAGAGATAGTATACTCGTAACTAGTATGTATGTATAAAGAAAGAAAAAAAAACCACGGTTAGGTGGTATATACAATTATGGACGGGCTGCCGAGTGCCGACACAGAGGTAGCCACAGCCGTGAACTACCGCACTGTACTGTGTCTGCTGCTAATATAGACTGGTTGATAAAGAGATAGTATACTCGTAACTAGTATGTATGTATAAAGAAAGAAAAAAAAACCACGGTTAGGTGGTATATACAATTATGGACGGGCTGCCGAGTGCCGACACAGAGGTAGCCACAGCCGTGAACTACCGCACTGTACTGTGTCTGCTGCTAATATAGACTGGTTGATAAAGAGATAGTATACTCGTAACTAGTATGACTATAAAGAAAGAAAAAAAAACCACGGTTAGGTGGTATATACAATTATGGACGGGCTGCCGAGTGCCGACACAGAGGTAGCCACAGCCGTGAACTACCGCACTGTACTGTGTCTGCTGCTAATATAGACTGGTTGATAAAGAGATAGTATACTACTAATATTATATATACTGGTGGTCAGGTCACTGGTCACTAGTCACACTGGCAGTGGCACTCCTGCAGCAAAAGTGTGCACTGTTTAATTTTAATATAATATTATGTACTCCTGGCTCCTGCTATAACCTATAACTGGCACTGCAGTGCTCCCCAGTCTCCCCCACAATTATAAGCTGTGTGAGCTGAGCACAGTCAGATATATATATACATTGATGCAGCACACTGGGCTGAGCAGTGCACACAGATATGGTATGTGACTGAGTCACTGTGTGTATCGTTTTTTTCAGGCAGAGAACGGATATATTAAATAAAACAAACAACTGCACTGTCTGGTGGTCACTGTGGTCGTCAGTCACTAAACTCTGCACTCTCTTCTACAGTATCACAGCCTCAGGTCAATCTCTCTCTCTCTCTCTCTCAACCCTAATCTAAATGGAGAGGACGCCAGCCACGTCCTCTCCCTATCAATCTCAATGCACGTGTGAAAATGACGGCGACGCGCGGCTCCTTATATAGAATCCGAGTCTCGCGAGAATCCGACAGCGTCATGATGACGTTCGGGCGCGCTCGGGTTAACCGAGCAAGGCGGGAGGATCCGAGTCTGCTCGGACCCGTGAAAAAAACATGAAGTTCGTGCGGGTTCGGATTCAGAGAAACCGAACCCGCTCATCTCTACTCACCACTGTGCACGCAGTGTGGCAAGTGCAGCGAGCCCACAAGGGGCTTTGTTGCACTCTCCCCCCCCCGCTGGTATAGCATACCCAACCCATTATTACAGCACCTGAATGCGGCATCGCATGCATCTCTGCAAGCACATCCAGTTTGATACCTGTCATCATCTTCAGTGTGCACTTGAATCAGCCTTATCCTTGGTGCAGAAGATACATCTGCAAACAGGCGCATTTACACTGCCAGTCATCTCTGCGTAGTTCTATTGACACCCTCATTGTACTTGTAATATAGCCCAAAGCAACTCAGAATTGTACAACTCTGTGTCACTGATAGGTGCATATGCTTGATTCCGGTGCATTTGCATGTGTGCATGCTGTACATTTAATACTGCATCAGCCTATATGAATGTATTATGCAGTTTATATATCTAGGGCCAAATGTAAATCACCAGAGGCCATGTGGGATGCAAGCCAAATGCGAACGTTTTTTTAAAGGGCAATCACTTATTATGTAAAAAGCATACCTTGTAAGTAATTGTCCCTTTAAAAAAAGTCAGAGTTCAGCAAGCATCCCGCACGGCCGCTGAACTTGGGCATCATTGCATCCAGCCCCTAGATTGCAAATGCTTTTTATACATTCAGGATACAAACAGAGTTCCAGATACTTTAGTATTTGTATATATTTTTAGCTTACAGATTATAAAACAACATAGACAGGTTTGATTACAGGGATAATATTTTCATAGTTGGTGCATTATCTTTTTCTTAGTCTTTCATCGAGTAATGATACAAATTTGTGGTGAAAAGGCCACTCCATATAATATTTATTAAGATTAATACACTGTATGTTGTTAATCACCACTAAGAAGCATATTTACAAGATGAATAATGTCTTAAATGTACTGGAGTAAATGTACCAGATGAGTCATCTGGGACCGCAGAGATGGAAGAAAGGAAAATCCAAAGTGTCAGTTTAGTGAAAAGCTGTTTGTAGGCATATCGTATGATGCATTAGAGGCCTCTTTCTGTAGTAAAACATAACTATATACAGATATGTGATCTTTTATTTGGAAATCCATTATCCAGAAACCCAGACATTCCAAAAACTAGAAATAAAAAGTAAATAACTGGTTCTTTTCAGTAACGTCACACACTCAGACATGTCACACCCCTCCTACAGTCAGTGTGAGAAGCATAGCTGAACTATTTATTAAAGACATGAAGTACTAAGTCTAATGGCAATTTTATCATATTAAGAAAGGTGTTTAAAACATACCCTTTTTCTGATGAAATTGTCTGTTGATGAAGTAATATGTCAGTTAGTACTAATCTCTGTGTTCGCATACAGGCATATTACACATTACTGGGCACCACTTGAACTAAATAACTATGAGAAAATGTATCACACATTGGAATAATTCTGTCTGGGTTTTAAGGAGGATTGTAACTGTCTGGGAATTGGACTTATTAAATTAAAAACTTCTCAAGCCGTGGATATCAGTACAAATGTATTCGCTAAATAACCTGGTATTTTCTTTTTTTATATAGTACCGAAGGTCTTCTGGAACCAACGGTATTATCTGCTAAGTGAGTTCCTCTGATTTCCAGATTTCTATTTGTGGTACCCCAGCTGTCGGTGTTGTCACTGATAAATTAGGTTTAGATAGTACCTTACAGTTATAGAAACATGGAATTCGATGTCAGATAAGAACCACTTAGCCCATCTAGTATGCCCATGTATACACACACTTACACACTAGGGTTCATTTTTCACAGGAGCCAAATACCCTACCAGTATATTTGTGGATTGTGGGAGAAAACTGAAGTACCCAGAGGAAACAAAGGCAAACACGAGAAGAATATACAAACTCCACACAGTTAGGGCCATGGTGGGAATTGAACCAGTAACCTTAGGGTTGTGAGGCAGTATTGCTAACCATTACACCATCCACACTGCCCAGTTGAGACGGCAGTTCCAGTGGTATTCCTTCTTCCATGAGCATATCCTTCTTAGGCGGTAGCAGAGATGGTAACCCCATACAAATAGTAGAGTGGTGATAATGTGGCAGGCTTGATAAATACAATAATCTAGCAGTTTTATTGAAGGAGGGGTAAAAGGATGTGAGGCCAGCGATGTCACGATGGAGAAAATAATGATCACCATACAAATGACAGTCAATATGGCACAAATGAAGTATAACATATATGACAGTAGTTAGCAATATGGTGCATAGAAATAATGATCTCCAATAATTAGTCTTCTATAGCCAAACTGCTGCATCACCTGTTTAGCTATAACTATAGAAAATACAGGGGCAGTTGTATTAACCTGGAGAAGGCATAAGGAAGTGATAAACCAGTGATATGTGCAAGGTGATAAAGGCACCAGCCAATCAGCTCCAATATGTAAATTAACAGTTAGGATTTGATTGGCTAGTGCCTTTATCACCTTGCACATATCACTGGTTTATCACTTCCTTATGCCTTCTCCAGGCTAATACATCTGTTTCTCAATTACCTCAATGCACTATATTCTAAACACACAATCAGAAGGCATAAGGAAGTGAAGGCATAAGGAAGTGAAAAACCAGTGATAAATGCAAGGTGATAAACACACCAGCCAATCAGCTCCCATATATAAATTAACAGGAGCCGATTGGCTGGTGCATTGTCACCTTGCACTTAACACTGCCTTATCACTGGTTTATCACTTCCTTATGCCTTCTCCAGGTTAATACTTCTACCTCAATATCCTTCTCAATAACACAGATATAAAGGAATAGCGGAGCAGATTATTACTTAGCAGACTAGCCAAAACCCAGACTGATCAGTTATTTACTTTAAATGAAACACTTTTGTTGGAGTATTCTCTTGCTAGGTGCTAGTACATATAGGTACTTGTAATCCACAAAAGGCAAAAAATAATAGAATTAGCATCCAATGTTGGACTTTCTTGATCCCATAGAAAATAGCTTCAACTCTCCAACTATAAAGTACAATGAATACAGTTATACTTTAGTAGCATAGTCAACTTCAGGCCTCAATAATACCTGTAGCTCAGTCCTAGGTGCACTTTTAGTCATCTCTTATATCAGTCTTTCTCACAAAATGGTTTCCTCTCTCTTTACATTAATATACACAGTTCACTGGTTCAATGGCAGCTCACTCATCACATATATCACACTGTCAACATAGATCTTTTGTCTCTTGTAGGTAGAGTTTTACTTTCACATTACAGTACACTCTCAATAAGTGTATAATAAGTTGCGTTATAGCCAAGAATGAAGCAATCAAATGACACAGGTATCAGATGATGAAAGTAGTGAATAATATGCAGGAATAGTGGGTACAGAGTTTTAAACAAGAACAACCTACAATAATTAACATTGATGGAACCAGGCAACAAATAATAACAGTTTAAACACAAGTACAAATAATGTTTGCTGCTGCAGGTTAAAGTAGAATTCAGATTCCTGATTGCACTGTGGATTAGGGTAATAATGTCTAGGAATGAACTAGACACAAAGAGAAACAAGTCACAGAAGTGGTTAATGTAAATGTCCAGACACAGTTCTGTAAGCATTGGGTATGCGAGACCGGCGGTTGGGATCCCGTCGGTCAGCATACCGACGCCGGGATCCCGACTGCCAGACTGCCAACAGGGGGGCAAGCACAACGAAGACCCTTGTGGGCTCGGAGGTTCGCTGCGCTCGCCACAGGTTTTATTCCCACTCCATTGGTGCCATGGACACCCAGGAGTGGGAATAGTCCTCGGCCCCCTATCGGCATTCTGGCAGTCAGGATCCCAGTGTCAGTATGTTGGCCGTCGGGACCCCGAGCACCTAACCCATAAGTACATCCCTGCTGTAGGTATATATGTTACACAGATACTGTAGTGAGTGCATGTTGGAAGTGCAATATGTCCAGGAAGCATAAAGATAAAATCACACATGATTCCAGGTAGTATACATGCAGAGTAGGTGACTTAATGCTGCTGATATGAGTCCAGGACCAGAAGGTGAAAACAAGCTGAGGTTATATACAGTACAGATGGATAAATTGGAACACTCCAAACCAGGAACACAGGCTGGGCTCAGAAGTCTGACTAGATAATCTAGACCAGATGGAACTATGGAGCCGGTTGAAAAAGAACAGTCATAGGTGCAGGATCAAATAATTACTACAGACTTACAGAATTAACAAACAGAATATGGAACGAGACTGGCTAGAACATACTGTATCAGAGAAGTACCACTTGAGAAAGCAGCACCACTGGTGGGATAACAGTACTACAGTGGATCATGATAGGAGGTTGCTAACAGGAACCAGGGGTCAGACACAAGCATGGTTAATATACTTCTAAAGGGACTGGAACCCAACTACTTGGTACTTAGTGCTGGGTTAGACTCATTGGGCCCATAACGCCTGAAAACTTTCTTAAAATACTGACTTTTTACTTTAAAATATCATATCCCTACTGCAGATCATAGCGCAGATTGTGTCATAGAATATGGTTAATGTATAACAAATGATCAGGTAGGAATCCCAAGACAGCTGCTCAGCCAAGACTCTGTTCATGCTGCTCTGTGAAAATCTTTTTTTTCTCTGGAACAAATGACATCACACCTGATAATGGAAGCAATTCCAGACTCCATGTCTGTATTAAAGAAGATGAGCTACAGGACTAGATGCACAGAGAATGTAGATGCCAATTTTTGTGCTACTCCAAACTGGTATCCAATTCACACCGCTCACATACTCAAGGGCATCCCTAAGGAAGTCTCCTGACATGACTTAAAGAGGCTCTCCACACTCCAGTCTGCACCATTATTGAGAAACGCAGCACCAGGGATGAGAAAAAGGGTGACTTTAGATAATACCAAACTAGAGTGTCTTCAAGCATAAAATATTCCGACTGAAATATATCCTTACTACTGTAGGTAGATAGTGTGGCCAAAAAAGATATTCAGGAGACCTGTAACTTTCCAATGCTTTAATAACTTGTTCATTCAGAACTGTAGTGGGAAAAAAACTAAACTGGATGCTTCACCCTACACTTGAACTGAGATGCATAATAAACCAATGGAATTTGTTCAGTACCTGGTGAACTGCCAAAACTTACGACACCCAATCCCTGCTGACCCATACGGTCTCATTCTCAAAGTAAGGAGAAACCTCAAAGTCCAAACTTCACCATGTTACTGAGTGCCACTTCACCCTCCATGCTTCTGGTCAACTAAATTCAGGGTATTACAGAATGACCCTTCTCTGTCTCACTGGGGAAGCAGACTCTCGCTGAGCACTCATAAGCAAGAGACCAATCGAACATGCACAGTTTGGAACCTAGCCAAGATGAGTCCTCCACAAAGAATGAAGGATCCCTTCACTTAGACAACACCTGAGCCCTCTGCTGACAGGCTGCACAAATTGCAGAAGCACTTTAAAGATCCATCTGCTAGTTACCTTTGCAGGTGGAGTAGGTAACCGCTCTGAGTGAGGTACTCCCACTAACACAGCTCTACTGTTGGACTTAAAAGAAAACAGACAAAACAGCTTTTGGATAATTAAAGAAAACTGGTACCTCATAGCAGATGCGGTGAACTCTGAGGATAGTAGCAGCTTCTGTGGGAAAATCAGTGTTAGAGCCTGCCAAGAAGGAACCTTATGTGATAAGGAACACCTATTCCCTACGACTAGTCCTAAGAGGGTGGCCATTCCCAGGGACAAACTTGTTCATTAGTGGGCCTTTATCTGCCTGATAAGCCCATCCTGCCAAGCCCCTGTACTGCTCTCTATGGGCTGGTCAGGTGTCGATCGCTAAGAAGACTCACTAGAGAACAAGTTTGGCACAGGCCACTGTCCAAGTTTCATACTCATAGTCCCAAAGCCCACTACATATTAATACATAAGAAGCTCCTACCCCCACAACCAATGTCTGTAAAGGGCTTTCCTTAGCCAGCTCCAGGCCAGCACTGAAGAGTTCCCAGCCAAATGAGGTTAAAGAGGGAAGAAGCACAGAGCAGATTGTCAGATTTACAGTGTCTGCGTTCCTTTGCACTCACTATACCCTAGTGTCCTTCAAAGAGGATGAAAAAGAAGATATATATATATATATATATATATATATATATATATACAGTGTGTGTATATATATATATCTTTAAAATAAAGTATATTTATCAGTTTTATACAAAAAAAGAAAAAACACTATGGCTTGTAAGACTATTTACATGCCAGAGTCATGCAAACACAGATATGAAAGAATGAGCATCACAACAATAATAATCATAATAGCATTAAACGTACATAAAGACTTGATGACACAAGCAAAATATACGTCATGGACAATACAAGATACCATGTTAATCAACACAAGAAGTAAATAAAGTGCTTGGGCAGCCCCCTGGCCCCTATTACACATGGCCACCCCCTCCATCACTCCACTTTCAACCATATTGAGACAAATGCCAAGGGGACCACAGTTAATGATATTTATCCAGGGTGTTCCTAGCAGTATAAAGATACCTCTCATGATTCATCGTATCTTTCACTAATGCAATCCACTGATAATGGTCAGGAGGAAGAGTCCCAAGTCAGTGTCTAGCCACAATAACCTTAGCCAGTGTCAGCAGTCTACTAACATATTTACTCATACATGGAAACCTCAAATAAGACCACAAGAGGGTACATTGGAGACAGAGCAGGAACATTGTCCCCTATGCAACCCTAAACCCTGGACTAGAACAGATGGGCTTCTCCGTATTCCCACAAAAGTTGACAATAAGCAGCATTGGAGACACCACATCGCAGACAAGAGTCTGAATGAAGACCCATACGGAGGACACTGAATGGGGTATAATATATTCTGTGGAGAATATAGAAGTGTATTTGTTGATATGTAATGCATGTCATAGCGTCTTGGGTGCAGCCAACCATCTGGGACCACTGCTCATCCATCAAGGCACTCAAATATTCCTTCCTATTAGGTTTCAGTGACAATGATAAAGCCTTACTAGGAAAGCTATGAATTTATAGTGGAATAGAGGAGAGAGATAGACTTGCACCCCCATGGTGAAAGAAGCAGTATCTTAATGAAAGAAACAGAGATACAAGGAGGAGAGTCCCCAGACAGGACACTTAAAGCATGAAGTAAATATAAATAGCTCAAAAATCATGTGTTGGGAGTATGGAATTCCAATGTCATTGGAGCAAAACTTTTAAGAAGTGAGTCCTGATAAACATGACCCAGTTTAGTTACCCCAAAATTAAGCCAAGGAGCACCTCCCTCAAAACTGCCCAGTTCATGGAGCTTGACATTATTCCTAAGAGGGGTTTCAGGATCATAACCCGTAGTTCCAATAGTACCATTAACCACCCACCAATCTTCCACCTCCTGTTTTACAATAGGAGAATATTTCTTTTTCTGGCAACCAACCAAGAAAAATTGTAATCTAGATATAGATGAACCAGTTTGCTCACCCTAAAAGCCACATAAAGCACCATCCTGTGGACTGGCAATCCAAGCAGCTAAATGGGACAACTGCACCGCCAGATAATACAGCCATACATTGGGAAGGGCTAGGACACCATCTCCCTTAGTGCTACAAAGTGAGTAATTTAATCCTGGCTTTTTTGTCACCCCATACAAATGTGGAGACAAGGGGGTATATTTACTAAAATTCGTAATTTACTGAATGAGGTTAAAGTTCAAACACGAATGACATCGAATGTGTGAAATTGCAACTTTTTGAATTTTTTACGACTCATTTACTATGCTGTCGTATTCTGCATTTTCGAGTTTTCCGATGTCGATGTCATTCGTATTTTCAGGCAGTGTTTTACGGGAATGAATAGTAAAACACTGCCGAGATTAACACAATTAATCTCGGCCGGATCTGTGAGATCCGTGCAGGGCTTCATGGCGCACCTTTAAAAAAAAATGAAAGTGTTAAAAAAAAAATGCGTGGGGTCCCCCCTCCTAAGCAAAACCAGCCTCGGGCTCTTTGAGCCGGTCCTGGTTGAAAAAATATGGCTTCACCCCTGGCCCTTGGGTGGCTGGAGGGGGGGACCCCTTGATTTAAGGGGTCCCCACTCCTCCAGGGTACCCCGACCACAGTGGCGTGCGGTGAGGTCAGTGGCTGGTGAGGCACTGCAGCCATAATGTTCGCCGAGTCCCGCTGGTGACCCCTACCGTCGCCGAGCTGATGCCCGCTACCACCCCCAAGCCGATACAAGTTACCGATGACGTCCCTGATGCGGCAGCTTGTGCAGGTGAGGGATCTTTTCAGATCCCTCCCAACTGCCTCCCATCATTTCACAGCTCTACAGGACAGAGGAGGCAGGGACAGAATAGAGGGGTCAGGAGACAGGAGTGACAGGTACAGGACAGAGGTAATAGCAGGACAGAATAGAGGGGTCAAGAGACAGGAGTGACAGGTACAGGACAGAGGTAATAGCAGGACAGAAGAGAGAGGTCAGAAGACAGGAGTGACAGGGACAGGACTGAGGAAACAGCACCAGAATAGTGGGGACAGGGATGGGACAGTGAGGACAGGACAGAGGTGATAGTGCCAGAACAGAGGAGACAGTAGACAGGAGTGACAGGGAAAGTACAAAGGTGATAGCGTCAGTACAGGGGGGACAGGGACAGCACAGTGGGGACAGGACAGAGGTCATAGGACCAGGACAGGGGCGACAGGACATTCAGGAGACAGTAGTGACAGGGACATGATTGAGATATATATAGAAAATGTGGAGTGATAAAGATTTGTGTAATCATTTGAAGGTGGAATACCCTTTTTAAATATATTAGCTAATTCAGAATGTCCACTACTAATTATGTCTGTCCTCCACACAATACTTACTTGTGAAAGACAGACAGAAGATGACAGAGGGGGTCATTCCGAGTGGATCGCACGTAGCAACTTTTTGATGCTCGTGCGATCAACTAGACGCCACCTATGGGGGAATGTATTTTAGCATAGCAGGGCTGTGATCGCTTGTGCAGCCCTGCTATGCTAAAAAAGTTTTGTGTAAAACAAGACCAGCCCTAGACCTACTTACCTGGTGCGATGATTTCAGCGATGCAGGTCCCGTAATTGACGTCAGACATCCGCCCTCCAAACGC
Source organism: Pseudophryne corroboree (assembly GCF_028390025.1). Lineage (NCBI taxonomy): Eukaryota > Metazoa > Chordata > Amphibia > Anura > Myobatrachidae > Pseudophryne > Pseudophryne corroboree. The sequence continues at coordinate 431,312,673 of NC_086447.1, read as the reverse complement.
CTGGACACGCCTGTTTTCGCCGAACCACTCCTGGAAAACGGTCAGTTGACGCCCCGGACGCATTCCTCCTGTCAATCTTCTTGCGGTCGTCGCTGCGACCGCTTTCTTCGTACGCGGCATCGCTGCCCATCGCCAGACAACATGCCTGCGCAATGCGGCAGCAGCGCATGCGCAGAACCGACCCTTTCGCACCGCAGCGATGAACCGCAGCATGTGAATGGGTCGGAATGACCCCCAGAGGACGGCAGAAAAAGAGACACAGAGGAAAGAGACACACAGAGGAAAGAGACGGACAGGCAAACAGACTTATAATGTGAGATGATGGTGGAAAGAGACAGACGAGCAAATAAAGGATGTGAGAGGGCAGAGGAAAGAGAGAGAATGGCAGACAGATGATGTGAGAGGATAGCTGAAAGAAAGACACAAAGGAAAGAGACAGACAGACAGACAGACAGAGGATGTGAGAGGATGGTGGGAAGTCAGACACAGAGGAAAGAGACAGGCAGAATGAAGAGGCAGGTGGCAGAGAGTAACAGAGAGATAGATGGATAGGAACTAGACAAACAGAAGGGACAGTCAGCCAGAAGAAAGATACAGAGGGAGGAAATCGCATATCAGCCCCTCTCCCCTGAAGTCATTACCTTGCTATGCATCACCCTGCTCCTCACTGGCACATCTCTACACCTGCCACATGGGAGCTATTGTACAGTCAGGATCAGGAAGTGGAACAGAATCCTGCTCTGCAGAGGAATGGGGTTGAGGTACTGTAACGCTGCTGCACAGTGGAAGGGGAGGAGCCCTGCCGTCTAGAGGAAGGAGAGGAGACACAGTGTCTCACGGCAAAGGGGAGGGTAGGGGCTGCAATTGGCCTCACATCCCCTATATTTATAATATAAAAAGCATGGGGAGAGATTTATGTGCACCTGCCCAACCTTCCCCTGTATGGGAGCCTCCTACCCGGCTTCTGTGTTACTGGCTGCTGCGACTGGAGTCCCGTGGGAGAGCTGTGCTGCAGGGGATTCACAGCAGCCCTCCCACAGCTATTTTACTGCAGCCTTTACTAAAGAAGGACCAGTGACCACTACCCGATCAGAGCACCGATCGCGGTAGCGGCCATCTGGCCCTGCACACAGTGGGAACTGGCCCAGCAGAAGGGGGTCATGGGACTGACCTGAGGGGGGACTCGCTCAGCACCCAATGTCACAGTACATCTTGAATCTGACACTAATCGGGATTCAGGCACCCTCCGTGCCCACAGCCTCGTAGCAGTTCCACGCCACGTACAGGAGTAATGATAGGGCCGGCCCTGCCCACTGCCCAATCAGCGCTTCCTCAGTGACACGGGGGTGTGCTTTGATATGTGCTGAAAGCACGCCCCTGTGAAAGCGGCACTTCTATTAGGTGCCGCTTCTCCTGCTTTTTTTAATGGGATTTCACTACCCACTGCTTGGCCCCGCCCCCCGTTTCCGGTCCAGTTACATTGACAGCAGGAGGCACCGAGAGTGGTGCCTCCAAGACCGAAATATTTAAACAGTTTACAGTGTAAAAATGATTCAAATAATACAAAGGCTAAAGTATATACTTATGACACAGAATATGTGTCATAAGTATATCTTCCTTGTTTCATTTGAATCATTAATGACAGGGGAGGCACTGCCTCCCCTGCCTCCCCTGACTGCACGTCCCTGCCCGACCAGGGGTGACTAGTTAGTGATTTATTGCCAGGGCCACAGGGGCCTATATAAAAGTGTCCCCCGGCTGTGGCATTATCTCTCTGACTAGTGGAGCCCGGTGCTGGTACAAAAAATACGGGGGACCCCTACGCTTGTTGTCCCCTGTATTTTTTGCACCAGGACCAGGCGCAGAGCCCGGTGCTGGTTGATCAAATATGGTGGAGCCCCTGTCATTTTTTTCCCCATATTTTTTCAACCAGGACCGGCTCAAAGAGCCCGAGGCTGGTATTGCTTAGGAGGGGGACCCAAGGCATTTTTTTTCCTTGAATTTAACCCTTTCACACCCCTTCCCACTGATAAACATGCACGGATCTCACGGATCCGTGCATGCCTATCAGAACACGGTAAAAAAAAGCAGGTCTATTTTAAAACTGCTTTTTTTTACGATTTGTATTTTTTCACGGCAGTGTTTGGCTATTGCCGGCAGTGTTTGTGAAATAGAATTTTTAGTAAATTACCGAGTTGTATCAAATAACAGCCGTATTTGACCGATGGTGTATTCATTCGTATTTTTTTTCTTTGACTTCAAAAAAAATACGAATGCCCTCATCACTGCCGACATTTGAGTTTAGTAAATTCCCGAGATGACACTTTGATGAAAAAACACCAAATCGGTCAAAATCGGGAGCTTAGAAAATATACCCCAAGGTTATTTATTAATTGACTGAAACACACAATGGGGGCTATAACCAAGAGAATGTTGCAATACATACAAACAATAATTTTAACCAAGTTTATTCCGCCAGTCATAGTAATAGGCAGTTTTTTTCTAAAGGTGCTATTTCAGTTTAAAAACCTCAGTAATGGGGTCAACATTCAGTGAAAAAGAATATATGTTAACCCATTCTCTAAATTACAGTCGGTCCTTCCATAGCAAGAACAGTTGCTCTTACTACACATATTGGAAGTGGGCAGTTCTTATTTTTTAGGGGTTATTTTTTTACATAAAGGCACCCCCTCATCATGGGGCTGGGTAAAATAAAATAATCATGTGGCAGTTATTGCACTCCCATGATCAATAAAGATACAGAATTGCAGTGACCAGGCAATAAACAGTATAACTGGGGACCACTGATTAGTTAAAGCTGGGATGAGCGATGTGCAATAAGGATATAGAGAGACAGAGTTTACAGGGTCAAGAGTGTATCACAAGATCAAAGAAATATCTCCAGCTGCTCTTGCTACACTGAAAGATTACAAAGCACATGCTGCTTCCCAAAGTCTATAAAGTGTTAAAAGTTAGAAACTTCATTAAATCAAAGGCACACAGTCTAACACAAAAGCTTCAGCCATGCCACGTTTCATGGATACAGTTTTTCTGTCGGTCTTAAGTTTGAGAGCAAGAATTCCCCTTTATTAATTGAACTGCTCTACCTTAAAACTAGAAATACAGATTCCATTGAAAGTTTCCCAAAAAATAACTATATCCATATGTGTCTGTATGCAGATAGGGTTTAATATTAAATATATGAGTGACTGAAAATAGATGTCTATAATATAAAGAGTATGTGTGTATATATATATATATATATATATATATATATATATATATGTGTGTGTGTATATTTGAAAGGGTATAAACAATATATACAAGTCATATACAGTATATGGCATGAAAAATAATGTTTACATGGTCCAAGGTTTATTTTTATTAAATAACTCCCTCTAGACTAATACATTTATTACTGTACATGTGCAGACCTAGAATTTCTGGAGTCAACAGTTTCCTCTTTGCCCTGTAGATGACACTACATTGCACTGCGCGTCTTTGCAGTCAAGTAAAAGATAGTAAAAATAATACATAATACTATTTAATAGCTCTTCCGAAGACCTCAGTTCTATAACTTCATCACCATACTTTTAATAGTAATGCAATATGACTGTCCACTGATATATATCGACAACAAAATGGAAGTGGAACCGCATGAGATTTTTCTGATAGCATAATTTGTTTCACCCTTTTTAAAAAACAACAACAATCTTTTGGGGATAGTTGACTGGGATCCACAGTCACAGAACATCTAGGTTCTTCTTCCCAGAGCCCTGAATTAGTTCTCTGAGAAAAGAACTAGGTAACATCTATAGTTTTACTACACCAATATATGGTATTTGCTAACTTTCATAACACTTAGCCTGAAATCATCTGTTTCCACATCCACACTAATAGCTAGGTGGTTAAACCCTGATTGGGTTTGGTGTGTTAGATTAACATTCATCCTGTCTGCATGAGAATGTCGTCATGGTTGTTATGTCAAAATTAAACATATTATAGGTACACATTTTCGGATTTCAGTACCATCTGTATGCAGATGATACTCAAATCTACCTATCCTCCCCAGATTTGTCACCATCTGTATTGGGCCGTGTCACTGAATGCCTTTCTGCCATTTCATCTTGGATGACATCTTGCCACCTCAAACTTAATATTTCTAAAACAGAATTAATTATATTTCCACTGGCCAATGGCATCACTGTTGATAACTCAGCAATCATCCCTACCCCACAAGTTCATTGCCTAGGTGTCATTCTTGATTCTGAACTGTCCTTGGTTCCCCACATTCAAGCTGTCTCAAGATCAAGTTACATGCATCTAAGAAACATATCCAAAATACGACCATAGCTTACACAAGACAAAGCGAAAACTCTAATCCATGCTCTCATTATCTCCCGCATTGATTATTGTAATAGTCTCCTGACTGGTCTTCCCAAACATAGGCTCTCACTATACAATCAATTTTGAATGCAGCTGTGAGGCTAATCTTCCTCATCATCTGCAGAACCGTTCTGTCACTCCCTCCATTGGTTACCGATATTCTACCGTATTAAATATAAAATACTTTTACTTACATTCAAGGCTATTAACCAAACTGCACCAACATACATCTCTTCACTCATCTCAAAATATCTCCCTACCAGACCTCTCCGCTATGCAGGAGATCTGCGTTTATCATCCATACGCATTTCATGTTCACACTCAAAATTACAGGACTTTATCCGGGCTTCACCAACTCTGTGGAATGACCTCCCACGCACAATAAGACTCACCTCTAGTCTCCAAACTTTTAAAAGTTCCCTGAAAACTCACCTCTGCAGACAAGCCTATCAAATTCCAAACCAACCCACATAACCTTCAGTGCTTCCCTATCTAATTACATCCTCTCTGTACAGTACACATAACATTACATATCTTGTCTTTCTTTACTCTCACACCCTCCTAACCCTTGGCCAACATTGCTGGGTGATCATATCATACAACCCATTAAGAACCTAGCAATCTGGTGGACCTTTATGCAAAAGATAGCATCTATCCTTGTGTATCAATGCTTATTTCCCTATAGATTGTAAGCTTGCGAGCAGGGCCCTCCTACCTCTATGTCTATCTGCTTTTGCCCAGTTTTGTTCTATTAATGTTGTTCTAATTATAAAGCGCAATGGAATATGCTGCGCTGTATAAGAAACTGTTAATAAATAAATGACAGATTGTAGATTCTAGCCATTATGAGGGTGCATTAGTGTGAGTAATAGGGTCAAAGCAGGGTAATATCTAAAAAAATAACTGTATGGAGTTTGCTTAATCTCTGTAGTGCCATTGGTTTTCTCCCACGGCCCAAAAACTTACATGTACTATAGGTTAATTTACTGCTGATAAAATAGATCCTAGAGTATTTGTCGGGTTGTATGGTAGAGAATCTATACTTTGAGAACTAATATGAATGGTTACATTATTATACTCTGGACTGCACTGTGTAATGTGTAATATTGTAATGCTAAAATATATGATAATAATTAAATACATTTTTCTTTAGTTCTTATTTAAATAGGAAAATAAATAGGAGCAATCCAGGGTTTAGAATGAATCTTAAAATCGAATCATTTGTTCCATCTGTGTGCCCCACAATAGTAAAATATTAAAATTAGTGATTATGGTCCTCATGTTGCATTTGAAAACATGTGTATAAAATAATGCAGATACCAAATGTATTCATTAATGAAACACGATTGCATGCAGATGGTATAGTATGATTAGCATTACTGCCTCATAGCAGTATAACAAAATAACTCTAATGTGTATGCGTGTTCATACTTACTCACAAAATAATATACTGTAAACTTACCATCAATAAAAAAGGATTTTTGAACTTCATCTGTGAATCTGTATATAAACAATCAGAAGCCGTTGGCAAGATCCATTCCATGGGGCTGATTCTGAGTTGGCCGCTGATGCATCAAGCAGCGCAGTTTGGCAATGGATGTGACCGCAATGTGATTGACAGTGTTCACGGGGCGTCGACATGGAATTGGTGGGTCGGCCCAAACTGGGGACCGTTGTCAGGGCAGCTGCGTGACGTTACACCCAGCCGCTCCGATTAACAAAATGGTGGCTGACTGGGGTTAACCTTAGTTTCGATGCGTCCACAATCTAATTACGGGCGTATCGGGAAGCAGCCTCGTACATACTGGGCGGCCTTGCCTTGTGATGTGCAGTGTCCAGCATGTGAGGAGATGGACAGAGATCTGGCTGCAGAAGCTGTGAGATAATATGCTAATGCAGCAGTCTTGTGTGAGTAGATGCCTCCTGTCAGCTTCTGTGATGTGTTGCTGTGTCTGAGGAAGCAGCATTGGATCATCTGCGTAAACATAGGTCATCTGAGTCATGCTAGCCATACATCAGACCAACTTTAGACCAACTTTCTTCCAACTCTCCAGACCTCCAACCATCCAACTTGTCTGTCCAACTAAAACAGTGCTCCACACAACTAACCAACTTTTTATCAGACCAGCCCACCTGCCAAATTTTTCAGCATACTATCCAACTTCTCTCCAACTTGTGATGTCACAGAAGTAGGCGGACAGTGTCTGCCTACTTCTGCATGTTTTGAGCTAATATATATATATATCAAATGCACAGATCTGAGGGTGCTAGATTAATGGTATTGTTCACGTACTTAATTGCAGTGGTATACAATAAAAGTTTCAAATACATTCAAGTAAAATTTATTCATAAAAATACAGTAAAACATCAATAGCATCAATAAGGTTTCACAAAGCTGTGTCTTCAGATTTATCCGATTTTATATTCAGGATCTTTGTTGGTATAGATTTACTGAGTGACACAAATGCAGAGTGAGGATATATCTAAGTTGATGAACTATGTTTAGTTTAATGTACCCATGTTGAAATTCTGCTAATTAATCATTTTAGGCATGTTATGCCCAGTGCTCTATATGCTGAAAGTTGATCATCATCCACAACAGTTCAGTGACAGATATTTGTTCATTTACCATTGGTATGTATGCCTTTCTTTCCCCTACTTGTAATTACAGCTACACATTTTGAATAGCTATACTCAAAATTCCCTTCATTACCATTATCATATAGGTCATACTAAGACCATTGTTGAGATATAATCCATCACGCCCCGATATGAAGCCATATTTCCTTACGATCTAATACACCAGATATAACCTGGTATGTATTTTAATACCCTCATACCACCTGTTCCCTCCCGATTATTTATTTTCTGTACTTAAAATTTGAAAAGATAATATATTATTTTATCCATCAGGTTGTATATACCTACCTCAACTGGTACAATTGGAGGTGTAGACGGATTATCAAGTTATTCCCACCTCATTGTCTGAGCATCCGGTATGTATGATTGTAAAAAATCATATACACCCTCTTTAAATTAGTATTGTTCATACGAATGGTTGTTATATTTTATCATGTAGATTTCTGTACCCCTGAAGAAGTCCCATTAAGGGACGAAACGTGTTGGGTCAATCTATCTTTCTGCATTTGTGTCACTCAGTGAATCTATACCAACAAAGAAACTGAATGTAAAATCGGATAAATCTGAAGACACATCTTTGTGAAACCTTATTGATGCTCTTGATGTTTTATTGTATTTTATGAATACATTTTGCTTGAATGTATTTGAGACTTTTATTGTATACCACTGCAATTAAGTATGTGAACAATACAATTAATCTAGTGCCCTCAGATCTGTGCATTTGATGTTGTTTTTGAACCTTGGCTAGCAGGACGTTCTTCTAGAGGTGCTGCTTTAAACTCACATTTAGCGCTATTGGGTACCCCATTCTTTTTTATAGATAGATAGATTGATAATTTCAAGAAAACTGGTATTTATATGCACATGGGCCTCCTCTCTAAGGTTCTAATTCAGACCTGGGGCCTCATTCAGACCCGATCACAAACTAGCTTTTTTTGCAGTGGTGTGATCGGGTCTGAACTGCACATGCGTATGCACCGCAATGCACAGGTGCGTTGGCCATCAGAGACGGGGATCGCCGGACAGCAACGGATTTTACAAAGAGAGCGATTGCACCGGCGATCGCAAGAAGATTGACAGGAAGAGGCCATTCGTGGGTGGCAACTGACCATTTTTAAGGAGTGTCTGGGAGAACGCAGGCGTGCCCAGCCGTTCGGAAGGAGCATCGGTCTGGATTGTCGCAGCGGCTGAGTAAGTCCCGGGCTGTGCAGACACTGCACAAACTTTTGATTGTGCAGCTCTCTGCACAACCGTTCGCACCCCTGCACACCGATTACCCCCTCCCCCTGTAGGCGGCGATTACCTGGTCGCAGCAACCAGGTCTGAATGAGAGCCCTGATCGCTTCTCTCCGATTTGGCAAAAGGCTTCGATCAGATAGCATGAAAACCCGCACCATACAAGTGTGTGAATGCATACGTACACCATGCGAAAACTTCACCAGACAGCGGACATCTGCAAATCCATTCACAACTCACTCACCATCTAATGTTTTTTTCCAGTCTGTGCAGTCTGTGCCTAGCCCAGGACTTACTCCTACAATGTGATACAAACAGTCTAATTGAGTCCGGAGCTGATGTCACACACCCTCCCTGTAAACGCTTGGGCACACCTGAATTTTTCCTGACACTCCCAGAAATTGGGCAGTTACCACCCCCAAACGTCCGCTTCCGGTCAATCAACTTGCAAACGCCTAGCGATAAAAAAAAAGAAGCTGAATTCTTTTACAGTTTGGCCACGCACGTGCGCACTACGATCCAAACGCATGTGCAGTCATTCGATAATCGGCCGCTGTGTGATTTTGCACAGCTGCGATTAGGTCTGAATTAGGCCCTAGATGCGCCCCTGTGTAGATCTGTATATGTTTGGATTGTTTCACAAAAGAACAGTGTAAATAAATACTGTTTCACTTTGTGTAGAAACAAAACTGTATCAAAAGATGTTGCCAAATGGGATAATTCCAGGTGGCAAGGTATTGCTACTGTTTCAGCATAAACATGATACATCAAATATCTAAATTATGTCAGTCTCTGTATTAGAAAAAAAATGTAATCGTAGATCTCACTTTTTTCTTTTTTGCTTTACATTATCAAATTATAATTCTAAATCCCAGGAAATAACAATAACTCCCAGCACCCTTTGGGGGGTATCCAATTACCTGCAATAGTGCTGCGGCTACAAAAAAAAAGGATGTTTTCACAATTTTGTTTCTCACCCCTATCCAATTATCTCCCACACAAAAAAATAAATTTTTCGTGCAAAGATACATAGGTCCTGCGAAAAGCCGCGGACCTATGTATTTTCACAGCACTTAAAGCAGATAAAATGAGCATTTATCGTGGATTATGCTTTGCGTGCCTGACACCCCATTTTTGAAAATGTGTTTGACACAACTCCGTACACACCATCAATCAGTGCAATATGTCAATCAAGATAAGCATCCACGCATACAAATCTCACACCTTCAAAGATGTACATAAACCATCAGGCTTGCATGCTGTACATCTCTTATTAATAATAATAATAATAATAATAATAATAATTTTATTTATATAGCACTCTTTCTCCAATAGGACTCAAGGCGCTTAACAGATACATTGCATAATATAGTACAGAAAATATTACAGAAAAGCTTTTCATAAAATACAGAAGTATGTAGATACTAAGGGGACATTATGGAAATTCTTGAGTAAACAGGAAAGTCTTGAGTATACTTTTGAAGGATTCTATAGTTGGGGCCTCTCGCACTGTGCGGGGAAGTGAGTTCCATAGAGTCGGAGCCACATGACTAAAAGCTTGACCCCCAGATGAATTATGGGAGATTCTAGGTACTGCTAAAAGTCCTTCATCTACAGATCGCAGTAATCGAGTGGGGCAGTATGGGGTCAGAAGCTGCTTCTGGTGCCTTGGGCCCTGGTCATGTAGGGTTTTAAAACTCAGTAAGCCAATCTTGAAGATGATTTGCCATCTTACAAGCAGCCAGTGAAGGGAGTAGTATATGGGTTTTATGTGGCTAGAACGGGGCTGGTCGGTTAACAGCCTGGCAGCTGTGTTTTGCACCAGCTGTAAGCGGTGCAATTCTTTTGCTGGGAGACCAAGGTAAAGGGCATTACAGTAGTTTAATTGAGATGATACAAATGCATGGATGACTTTTGGCAGATCATCTGAATGCATTAAGTGCTTGATTCTGGCTATGTTCCTCAGGTGAAAGAATGAGGATTTGATTGTGGCTGATATCTGATGTTTAAGTGTCAAGCCACCATCCAGGACAAAGCCAAGATTCAGCACATCATCAGTGGTTTGTAATTCGGAATCCCCGAGTATAAGTCCAGTTGGTTGGCTATGCTGCAGTCTTGACTTTTGATGTTGCGGCCCTATCATAAGGACCTCTGGTTTATCCGGGTTCAGTCACAGCCAACTGGCACTCATCCACTCCTGGAGTTCAGCTAGACAGCCATTTAGGGTTGCTATTGGGTTATCAGTGCCCGGAGCAAAGGACAAGTACAGTTGTGTATCATCTGCATAGCAGTGGTAGACCAGCCCATGGCGCCTGATTATTTCACCCAGCGGGAGCATGTATACTGCAAAAAGCATGGGGATAGTATTAGAGATGAGCGGGTTTGGTTTTACTTGGCTTTACTCAGATTTACCCGAATCTCCTTATTGGCTATCGGACGTCACGTGTTTTGGTTAGCCAATAAGAAAAATCCAGAAAATAAGAAATGTCGATAATTCTGGCGTAAAGAACCAAGTAAATCCGAACCCGCTCATCTCTAGATAGTATAGAACCTTGTGGGACACCACATGGCAATGGCACTGATGGTGATGAGTATATGCCAGACGATACGCTCTGTGACCTGCCTGTGAGAAATGATTTGAACCAGCTTAGTACTGTGCCATCCAATTATGCCCCTTATTCCTTTTCTACCAGCCAAAATAGATGTTTGCACATGTCAAGATACGAGCGGTCCCACTGCAGTACTGCTAATCAACAATAAATATATGTGCTCAAAATATGTATTTGTATTGACCAATATTAGGTCAGTACAAAAATTCAGAAGCACCAAAGTGCCGGATGCAATGGAGTCCGAGATGGCCGGAGCTCCGAGATTCCGATTGTACTTGTTTTTTAATGCAGCAAATATTTGCAAAGCAAAACCATAAAAAACATACGAGTTCGGCCGGAATCTCGGAGCTCAGGCCGGTCCAGCTGTCTTGCATATTCAGATGCCCAGAAGCCCAATTTCAGCATCCCTGCATGCTGTAACACCGCCAAAGATTCTTGACACGCCATCGCTGGCGCATCTTTGACCACCTTATGGCAAGTGCCGTCGAAGTGTTGTCTCCATAGCAGCATCTGTGTATCTTTGAAATGCAGATGCTTTCACTGACACACCCATAGCACTTCCATAACATACCCATGAGACAGACAGTTTTGCGTTCACTTCATGCCACCTCCCAGTCATGGACCAGAAATGCCGATTACTTTGCTGCTACATTTCTAATACCACCGGCTTTGATTGCACAGCAAATTTGTTCATGCGCTCTGTATAATGCATGCACCTTCTGGTTTCCTACATGCGTGAACACCAGCATTGAGTGCAGTTTGCATCTACCTCTGTACAAGTCCCTGATTGTTTGTAGTACATTGCCAGTTGTCAGAATGACTCTAATGTATAGTGAGTTTTGCACCAAATAACTATATTTCCCCCTTTATCTGATGGCTTTCTGACCACATCTCTCCACTTGCTTATTTCTTAAAGCTTTTATCTCATCTCAATTTATATATCCTCTTGGCATTAACGTATGCTATTTTTACCTAAACAATGTATCTAACTGTTTAGATACTAAATCCATGAAGATACCCTCTTGGGGGCTAATGATAGCATAGGGATAAAAGTTTTATTATATTGTGCAGAGTAGGGAAAGGGTTATTTTCAGAGCACGGACTCATTTTCCTTAAGAAGTTCTAAATTGACTAAATTTTCTGTCTCATCTTTGGAAAAAGCAGACATGAGAAAGAAAATTGATGGAACAGATGGTATAGATATCAAGACATCAAGAGAAAATACAGTACAATTAGTAAGGGGATCCTCATCCAGTGATTTGTATCCAAGACACTTTGTAAAAACCAGTTTTCTCCAAAATAGTCCTAAATCTTTTTACTGTTGAAAAATTGTAGAACAGGTGCCGGTTTCATGGTGCAACCAATGGTGCATCTCAGTTCTTGTGCATTCAAATGCACAGATACATGAGGAAAGGACTTGTAGCGGTAGTTGCAAAAAGTCGCAGAAGTACTGCCAGCAAAAGGCGCACATACTGTATGGTTGCAGCATCCGTCTCGGAATCATGCCCTTAGTATTAAGTATTTCTCTATTACTCAACAACTCAAGATCTGAGAAAGTGTAGTTCTCAGACAGATTACTAGGAAAGATAGAAAGATACACAAAGCAGACTTTTCCAGCACACCAAGGGGCATTAGCAATAACATTTGAAAACCACATTGTAGTAGATAATTCAGAGATCTTAGGCTGCATACACACTATGAGATATTCCATTCAATATTGCTGATATTGTATGATTGCATACAATATCGCATAGTGTGTACACACGATTTATCTGGTTCAGTAGGGAGAGCTGGCGCCTGGGATCCCAGTGTATGAAATATCAACATTGGGATCTCGAATATGAAGAAGACAAGAGAGGTGAGTAAGGAATGTTAAACCCTCTCCCCTACCCCCCTAACCCTAACCCTCCCTACCCGCTGCCTAACCCGAACCTTCCCCTAACTGCCTAACCCTAACCTTCCCCCGTAAGTACCTAAACCTGACCCTCCCACCACACAGCCTAACCCTCAGAGGAGGGTACCTAGACCCAACCCCCCTCCCGTCCCCATCCCCGCACCCTAACCCTCCTAGGGAGCAGGCTAACCCTCCCCTGCAGCCTAAATCTAAACACCCCCCCCCCCCCCCCCCGCATGGCTTACCTCTGCAGTGATGCGGTGTGTGGACTTTTGGCATCCTGGTTGTCGGGATTCCGATACTGGGATGTGCAACTACTCGGGATGCCAGTATCAGCATTCTGAAAAGTGTTGGGATTCCTGCGATGGTAATCTGACTGCCGGGATCCCAACAGGCGGGATCCTGACTGCATCCCCATTTATCATATGATGCTTGGCCCCTCGGATCGCATTTGACATCAAACATCTGACCTGCATGCAGTCTTGATGGTGCAATATCATGAGCTTTTTTGTAGTGTGTACATACCAGTGATGTGCAGTGGAGTGAGGCAGTGACAATTTTAGGGCATTGACATCAGCCTGGACCCTCCTCTTTCTTCTTGTTCTCCCTTAACAACAACTGCAGACCCATAATATATCATCTTATATTATGTTATTGTTCCATCACATAGTGTGTGTGTGGCCAATAGTGTATGTCGAGAAATTGTATACAGGACCGGTGCTAGGGTGTTCGGTGCCCCCCCCCCCCCCCCCCCCCGCATCTATAAATTTGCACCCTCCCATACATTACAAAGGGACAGCGCACGTCTTTGATGCACAATGAAAAAGGGGTGTGGTCTTACACAGAAGGGTCATGGCCACACAATAGTACCCCCGTTTCAAATTATGCCACAGTAGCACAATCTTATTCACATAACACCGCACTGAGTAGTTCTTCTTATACACAAAATTCCCCCTGTAGTAGTGCCGCTTACACAAAATTCCACCCTGTAGTAGTGCCGCTTACACAAAATGCCCCATTAGTAGTGCCGATTACACAAAATCCCCCCGTAGAAGTGCCGCCTACACAAAATGCCCCTTGTAGTAGTGCCGCTTACACAAAATGCCCCCTGTAGTAGTGCTGCTTACACAAAATCCCCCCTGTAGTAGCGCTACTTACACAAAATGCCCCCTGTAGTAGTGCCGCTTACACAAAATGCCCCCTGTACTAGTGCGCTTAAACAAAATCCCACCCTGTGGTAGTGCCACTTACACAAAATGCCCCCTTAGTAGTGCTGCTTACACAAAATACCCCCGTAGTAGTGCTGCTTACACAAAATGCCCCTTGTAGTTGTGTCACTTACACAGAATGCCTCCTGTAGTAGTGTCGCTTACACAAAATGCCCCTGTAGTAGTGCCACTTACACAAAATTCCACCTGTGGTAGTGCCGCTTACACACATTTTGCCCACCCAGTCACACATACGCACACATAGATACACACACATACACAAACTAATACACACACATACATACATACATACATACATACATACATACACAAACAAATACACACATACATACACACATACACAGATACACATACATACATACATACATACATACATACATACACACACACACACACACACACAGATACACACTCACACACTTTCTCAAGCTCACTCTCTTTACATTTTCTTACCAAAAGGAAGTCTAGCTGGCCAAAGCTGTCCATCCTCCTGTTCCTCCTCATGATCAGCCTTGTCCCTTGTAGCTCTTCACCTCCATTCCGTGTAGCTCCACCCTCTGTTTGGGTCTTCCTGCTCAGTGAGTAAACACTGCGCACTGTCACACAGTTAGGGAGGGGGAGAGGACGCTTAAAGCTGCAGGCGCCACTGCCTGTCAAAGTGTGACAGGTACAGCAGCTGGCAGCAGCAGGGGACACAGGCTTTGCTGCAGCGGGGATGCAGGGTAGGGAGAGAGCCTCTCCACCCTGGCGCCTACCTGCACTGCATCCCTTTGCTGAGTGGGTAGCGCCGGGCCTGATTGTATACAATATTGCATGGGGCACACATCGTACTACTGTGTACATAGCCTTAGTTACATATATTTGCAAAAATGTGGTAAGCCTCTAGGCCAAAGTCAATGCTTCCCTGATACTGGAGGTCCCTACACTTGCGAGCAGAGCCTTCCTACCTCTATGTCTGTCTGGTTGTACCCAGTTTTGTTCTATTACTGTTGTTCTAATTGTAAAGCGCAACGGAATTTGCTGCGCTATATAAGAAACTGTTAATAAATAAATAAAATAAATAATACACTGCGTGATAAAACTACCCATTCTGGGTCATATAATTGTCTACTGTAAGGCTATATGATAACAGCAAATACAAAAACATATGTAAATTGAGAGCCAGCTTACCATGAGTCACCCCTAGGCCCTCCAAATGGCATTACAAGAACCAGCATGTTCTCCACATTCATGTCCCATCTTTACCTCTCTAAACAGAAGTATAAAATGAAGCTGCTCAATCAAATTAGCAATACCCCTCAGGTGCTGAAAGGGTTTGTGGTAAACTAGAAAGATACATAAAGGCAGATTTTCCCCAGCACATCAAGGGGCATTAGCAATTTGATTTGAAAAAACACATGAGAGAGCATCCATCCTCAGATGTTACACGCTCTAGTAAGTGCTCAAAACACTGAGTCGCTGTAGCCAGGGCCATCTTAACAGCAGTGTAGGCCCCTGGGCACAGCAATGCACTGGGCCCCCTACCCATCCTCCAATGGTAGGGGTGGGGGGTGCTATCAGTGCCAGCTTTGATGTCCCGCGGGTGGTAGGGGGTGTTCTATCTTCCACTCAGCATGTAGGACCTGGAGCAGTAATTTCTGCTAATTACACCTTTACTGTACAGATGGGGCTAAACTGTAGAAGGGGCATTGAGCTGAATGAAGAAGCCCTAGTACATGACTTCCAGGGTGGTAGGAGAGTTTAATACATAGGGGAGGGGTGGATAGTGGAGTGGCATTAATATTTTTCAATTTCCGGAGGGAGGGCAGCTTGCTTGACTGCAGATATCTCAAGTTTCTGAAAATGTATTTCTTAGCTTTGAATGGGATAAAAAACTAGAGAGTCCCATCTTTCAGAAGGTTCTGGGGACTTCGAGATCAGAGTTCATGAGCCAGAGCAATTCACCAATGAAAATATAAAACTGCATATTAGGCGTGTGGAGCTGGAGCAGGGACCAGCTGCTGGAAGGCTGATATCTCTGGTCCTGGGCATAGTAGAGACAAGCTGCCAGTGTCGACCAAAAGGGGAGAGTCACAGCTTTAGGATTATACCCTCAGAAAAACTCTAAGTCAGACAGAACCTGAGATATCTGGCTGGGAAGAGCAATTAACAGGCTTGGATGGGGACCACTGCTTTCATGTCGGATATCTCCGGTTCCCCAGGGCCGATTTTAAAAAATCTGGGACCCTCAGATATCAGCCTAGGGCCCTTATACTCCTGGGGCCCTTGGGCAAGAGCCCATTGAGCCCATACGAAAAGACGGCCCTGGCTGTAGCTGGCTGAAATCTCTTCATACATTTTGGAGAAGCAGTAATAACCCTATTTTACAGGCTGTATTTTAAAAATGACAGTTAAGAGCTAATTGGTAGTTTATCAATCTGCACTTTATCTCTCTGCACTTTATATCTCTGCAAACGTTGATACATATTTTTCTCTCTCTCTCTGGACTGCCGCTGTCTCAGTCCTCACTGCACTAGTACTAAGCATTGTTGTCCTTCCCAGTTGTCACACATCGCTGACCTCTCACTCTTTCCTCTCTCTCACACTTGGGACTCCCTAGCTGTCAGACATTGGTGATATGCACCAAAGGTCTCTCAGATCAAAGCATATCATTCACCTACCTGGCTGGCCAAACTGCACCCTGCACTGTAAACTGTCTTGAGCTCTTGTTAATCTTGCCAGAATCTCCAGCTCTATTCACTATCACTGGCTTCTAGAGAAACCCACTTGGAACTCAGCCTCACCCCGGTACTGGACATTTAGGTGTTATCAATCACCCAGCTACAAACAAAAGAAATAGTAGCATGTTTCTCAAATGTAAAGTAACACCAAGTTTATAACAAGGCCCCAATCCGCTGAACATGTGATATCCTGATGTCACAACAAGGGGGTAGACCACTGGGACCAAGGAGAAGCAGAGCCCCGGGGTGTCCTACCTCTGGGAAGCTCTGCAACAACTTGCACTGGGGGGCTCCAGGTGGTGGCTTTCTCGGCTGTAAGGTGTCTGAAAAGGCCCTCTGCATGCACAAATAACATGCACATGCACATTTATGTTGATAAGTACGTTTGGTATATAACAATAGGCCTCAATGGAATGAGAAAAGGAAGTTAGTGCAGACATGTATCTTTAAACAGTCCGATATGATAGAGAAAATATTTCTGTAAATTCCACAAATTGGCGCACGGGGGATGCTGCCTAATGGAAACTATTGACTCAAATTGGATATCATCCCTTAATCCAAAATAATTTATACAAATCTAAAGCAAAGTAGAGTCAATGGCTTCCTTTGGCGCATGGGGAAAGCTTGAGAGATAGGGAGGTAATGGTACTTTCCTAACTCTAATGGTATGATGTTTCTATTTGGCGTACCCCCACTCACGCTGATATGAGGTGAATTACACACATCAAGGTATCTTTAATTATCCTATGTAAAGATAATCCTGGGTGTCGTACCCCAACTCACACGGAAATGGGAATCTGGAATCCTATCAAGGTTTCTTTCAATTGTCCTCCCCAGATAATTCATAGAGAAGTCTCCTCAATACGTGATGGCCTCATTCGTTTCAGGTAGTAACAGCAGCTTCCTCCCCAGTGGTTGTCGGCAGTAACAGTAGTAACAGGATAAAGAACAGAGTAAGCTTTGTCCCCCACCCTCCATAAATCACACTGCCCCCTAGACACCCTTTCTATATCTCTATATCTACCCCACCACTCATAGTAGTCCCATTACTCCCTGAGACCCCATTCTCCTTTTCACTTTGTCTGCCCGCATAGCACTCACATTGTCCCCTGAGACACCCTCTCTCCAAAGCTCTCTGTCCCCCTCCCAAAGCAGTCACATTGCCCCCTAATCCTGTTTCTTAAAATCTCTGCCCCCCCCCACCCCCCGCCCCCCCTTGTCTCATCACTCCTGGCAGGCTCTTAACTTTTACCCTATCTGTACAGCTGTCGCAGGCCCCTGTTGCTGCTCCGTGCTTTGCCCAACACCCTCCACAATTGCTCAGATCCTCAGGCAAAGGGCGCAAATTGCAGTTGCAGTGGCGTTTAAACTCTGGCAACAGCAGCCCAACTTGCACTCTTCATCTGAAAATTTGCACCCAATTCACTGAAAAGTGTTCGCTACCCAATGGGATAGTGAACACTTTTGAGTGAGATCCCGGGCAAATCCTCAATTCAATTTCCCCCACAGTGTCACAATTTGCACAAAGCCATGCACTAGTGCTCCTCCACACTGGTAACCAGGATACGTTCCTCACCTGCATTATTCTCATTACACCCCTGTGTTCCTCTTGCTGACATTGCTGCATGAGTCCTTGAGCGCTGGTGCCTGGATAATTATATAGTGGGGGTGGGGGAGGGGGCGTTAATTAAAGAAGACCTGCCTCTTTCCATCCCAAATGCTTACAGTATGTGCTTATATGATTCACACAATTTAGCATCAGTCTCCATATCTAAAATTTTGTGGCTATGATTTTGTTTTATTTTTCATACCGTATCTGGTTTTAATCAGTCACGTTGTATCTACTCCATTATGAAGAAGTCCTTAAATTGTGTTATACTGTATCTATTAAGTATCAGAACTTTTTAAAATAGGGAAAGAATGTCATCTGAGACATACAATTTATCTTAATCTTGTTAAGATGTCTGCAGGTCATCCTGAGTTACACATGTAATGTGTACAACAATTTTTTTTCTTTGTGAACATTATTGAAAAGTATGTCAGCCTTTTCTTTATCTTCCCTAACAAAACCATTCTGTCCAACATTCAGTTTCCCAAAGTTCTTTCTTCTT
Source organism: Pseudophryne corroboree (assembly GCF_028390025.1). Lineage (NCBI taxonomy): Eukaryota > Metazoa > Chordata > Amphibia > Anura > Myobatrachidae > Pseudophryne > Pseudophryne corroboree. The sequence goes on along the minus strand of NC_086447.1, from coordinate 431,293,848 downwards.
TGCTATTTATGTACTTGACACAATTTATTTTCGGATAAGACTGCTTTTTTTTAGCAATAGTTTTTCTTTTTTCCCATTTCTAGCTTAGATAACCTGCGGTGCATATTAAAGATTTTATTGCCACTGTAGTTTTAATCCATCGTACTCTCTTATAGTTTTACCATTTTAAATGCTCTACATTCCCTGTGTGTTTCCTTTAGTCACAATTATTTTTATTTTACATATTTTATTGTTAGAAGGCACTAACTGTTCTACCTGTTCTTCGCACGGGAGTTTCCGATTTTCACGGTTGTAAATTTAAATGAGTGTTAAGAATTTGGTAAATCTATAGAGTTGTTAATTTGAGACGTCTTAATGTGAGTAAATATTAATCCATGGTTCTTGGCATTACCGAGGAACACCCGTAGCAGATACGGTAAAAAGTGTCAGGACCATTTTTGTAGTTTATTCAATTCTACACACTGGAGGTGCAATCCAAGTTTTGATCTGATTGTCTGTTTGGGCGTTATCGTTCATGCAATGCAAGCCACGCATCGGTAATGATGTCATTATGTCAACACCCTGTTCATCCCCTTAGGGGAGGTTTATTAAAATTCTAATTACATAGTTTTCTTATTCCCCACCTGAAGAATACCTGTGTTAAATGTCAGCTGCCCTATATATCGTGAAATTAGTGATAAGTCAGTCAGTCAGTCAGTCAGTCAGTAAGTCAGTGAGGAAATGAGAATGAAAGAGAACTGTCCAGCAGTTGCAGCCTGCTTCTTCTCATCATGCCATGGAGAGATTTATATAGGATCATTTTCGGATCAAATGTGTTGTCTGAACAAAGCATGTTCTGTGTTGTGTGTGTTGAGTTAAATTGTTATACTAAACCCCAACAACATGTTGTAATTTCCTGAATAAATTTGCTGGCTTTAAAAAAGGAGAGGTCTAATAACAAATTGTAACCATAACAGAGAGACAAAACACAACTGGTAACTTTTGTAGCAGAACCCAGGCTCTGCGGAACTCTGGAAAACTGTACAGTATGTTTACGGGAGGATACTTTTACACCTGAATCATCCCTGAATATACACAGGGCCTGAGAGTGGAACCGTCACTGCCCCATGGCCCTTGCTTCGGATAGCACTCTGTAGCCAGTATCATTGCTGCAGTGCCCTGCAGTCCTTACAGCCGCTTGGAGCATCCTCAGGATGCACTGAGAAGTTCAGCACTTACTACCTGGTGATGGGGAACCTCCCCCTCTGTGTGACATCATTAGGTCATGCACTCAGGGGGTGGGGAAGGCACAGGGTGTTTCTGGTGCACACATGCCACATGCCCATTAGTAACTCTTTGGGTTTACATGGATTTTTACTACCTTCTTAAGTACAGATGTAGATTTGGTTTGGTTCCGCACAGGAGAAATGTGGTAATGAAGAACATAGATTAGTACACAGATTGTAGAAAACTGTTCAGAAAATGACCAACGATACTAAGTTTGATTTTAAAGATTCTTACTAAAGACATCTAAACAATTATTTAAGTTGGTGGTGCTCCCAGAGTCAGTAATGGATAAGCAAAGAGAAGAAAAAAGAAAGACTCTGTGTTGGGGCACACTTAGAAATTTGAAATAAGTTTATTAAAACTTAACATTTAATTAATAATGAATAAAAGTAATAATGAATTTGATACAAAAAAAAATTGTTCAAGATCATAAAGTAAACATATATATTGACAGAGGTTGCAAACAAAAGGGGAGAGATTTAGGTACTAAATTGAAATCAGGATAAGCCTGATACAAGATTAAGGGCACCTGTGGTGAAAAATATACAAAAAGTTATTATTGTGGTGCCAGAGTAAATCAAAAATCAATAATGGGGTAGAGGTAGATGATATGTACATATAATCACCGCAGTGATGAATGTAGGTAGACACCTAATCTGAATACCTCATGAAAATAGATAAAAGGCACAAAAGTTCATAATTGAGATGTCAAATGACTGAGGGTAATCACCTGGTAGAGATTTTGTTTGCTAAAAGACTAGATCCTTATAAATAACAAAGCATTTAAGAGAAGAGTGTGATTATTGGAGATACAAAAGAGCATTGATAAATACACCTAAGGGCAAAACCAATTGTTGATAAATAGAAGATTTGCAGGAAGGTTGGATAAGGAATAGGTAGGTTCAGAAATTGCTCTAACACTTCTGCTGTTTGTGATCAAAGGTCACAGCCTTACTGCACCTGATATTCCCAAGAGGTCACCCTACTAGGTACTGATCAGGCTTATCAGCGCTTAGCTTCCAAAGTCGGATGAGATTGGGCGTTGCTGCTGAAATATGGCAGTAATAAACACTAGGACACAAATGAGAGAGTGTAATGAGTAGTGAGCAACAAGGTACTTCTGCTGTCCAGTTTCTAGCGCAGATTCTCTGTTGCTGTGAGCATTGCAGAGAGTAGTCTCGCATCTGGATGAGAGGGTACTAAAAATAGAAGTGAGATATGCTCAGAATAGGGAGGAAACCCTGCCTTCTGCTGTCCAATGTCTTATATAAATATATAGCGGACAGTGGATGAGAGAGGAGGGTTAGGCTCACCTATTGAAAAAAAGGGGGGGGAAGAAAAGGGGAAGGAGAAGAAATGGTAATGTGGTAAGATCACAAATTTAAAAGAAAATAAAGAAATATGAGTAGATTATGAAATAAAACAATCATGAGGTCAAAGATTAATTGGAGAAAGAAAAATAATATACACAGGCTGCATGGTAATAAAGTAAAAGCTTACCAAAATGGGTATAAGACCCTGTTTATGCAGAAGGGATTCTGCAAAAAAGTATTACATTTAAAAGGAAAACCAGAAATCGGTTTAGAACAATAAATAATTAAGGATCAAAAAATAGCAAACATGGAAAAAACAATATTGATTATGTGTCAATATCAGTTAAATAACATGATAATTGAAGTCCTAATGGGCACATACAATACCAGGGAGTCCCAAAAAGTGATCTGAACTAAAGAGAGTTGAACTCAATTAATCTTTGACCTCATAATTGTTTTATTTCATAATCTACTCATATTTCTTTATTTTCTTTTAAATTTGTGATCTTACCACATTACCATTTCTTCTCCTTCCCCTTTTCTTCCCCCCCCCCCCTTTTTTTCAATAGGTGAGCCTAACCCTCCTCTCTCATCCACTGTCCGCTATATATTAATATAAGACATTGGACAGCAGAAGGCAGGGTTTCCTCCCTATTCTGAGCATATCTCACTTCTATTTTTAGTACCCTCTCATCCAGATGCGAGACTACTCTCTGCAATGCTCACAGCAACAGAGAATCTGCGCTAGAAACTGGACAGCAGAAGTACCTTGTTGCTCACTACTCATTACACTCTCTCATTTGTGTCCTAGTGTTCTATTACTGCCATATTTCAGCAGCAACGCCCAATCTCATCCGACCTTGGAAGCTAAGCGCTGATAAGCCTGATCAGTACCTAGTAGGGTGACCTCTTGGGAATATCAGGTGCAGTAAGGCTGTGACCTTTGATCACAAACAGCAGAAGTGTTAGAGCAATTTCTGAACCTACCTATTCCTTATCCAACCTTCCTGCAAATCTTCTATTTATCAACAATTGGTTTTGCCCTTAGGTGTATTTATCAATGCTCTTTTGTATCTCCAATAATCACACTCTTCTCTTAAATGCTTTGTTATTTATAAGGATCTAGTCTTTTAGCAAACAAAATCTCTACCAGGTGATTACCCTCAGTCATTTGACATCTCAATTATGAACTTTTGTGCCTTTTATCTATTTTCATGAGATATTCAGATTAGGTGTCTACCTACATTCATCACTGCGGTGATTATATGTACATATCATCTACCTCTACCCCATTATTGATTTTTGATTTACTCTGGCACCACAATAATAACTTTTTGTATATTTTTCACCACAGGTGCCCTTAATCTTGTATCAGGCTTATCCTGATTTCAATTTAGTACCTAAATCTCTCCCCTTTTGTTTGCAACCTCTGTCAATATATATGTTTACTTTATGATCTTGAACAATTTTTTTTGTATCAAATTCCTTATTACTTTTATTCATTATTAATTAAATGTTAAGTTTTAATAAACTTATTTCAAATTTCTAAGTGTGCCCCAACACAGAGTCTTTCTTTTTTCTTCTCTTTGCTAAGTACAGATGTAGCCACCTTTATCTTGTTTGGCTGAGGCATTTGTCCCGATTGAGCATACGCAGCGTACCGGGGCGTAGGGAGGCACGCCTAGTCACAGAGAGGTATACTTAATCGCACGGAGGCAGACAGAGCGTTTGGCGTTACCTTTACGTGTAATACCTGCCATCATCCACCAGATGTCACTTTTTACAATCACCACTGTGCATGCGTGTGGTCTCCCGTAAAATACAATATTGAAATATATAATAAGGACTACTTTACTAAGGCATCTCATTACGCTGCATACAGTAAATACTCATTACGCTGCATTATTTAATACAGTAAATACTCATTACGCTCAGTGCCGTTTCTAGCGGCGGGCGAGCCGTGCAACCGCACGGGGCGCCCGCAGCGGCACTTTGTTACTCCTTATCGCCTCTCCCCGAGCGCTCCTGCTCGGGGGGCAGAGTTTCGCGGAATGACGCGTTTGCATCGTGACGTCACGACGCAAACGCGTCATTCCGCGAAACTCCGCCCCCCGAGCAGGAGCGCTCGGGGAGAGGCGATAAGGAGATAAGCATGGAAGGAGGAGGCGGCCGGCGCGAGGGACGTGAGTCGGCGGGACCGAAGAGCGGGAAGACGTAAGTATTCTCTATCTCCCCCCCCCTCTCCCCCTTCCTTCCCCCCCACTTGAAACCTGCCTGCCGCTGCCGCACTGTGTAAAATGGGGACACCTGCCTATGGGGATACCTGCCTGCCGCACTGTGTAAAATGGGGACACCTGCCTATGGGGATACCTACCTGCCGCACTGTGTAAAATGGGGACACCTGCCTATGGGGATACCTGCCTGCCGCACTGTGTAAAATGGGGGCACCTGCCTGCGTACTGTGTAAAATGGGGATATCTGCCTGCCGTACTGTGTAAAATGGGGATACCTGCCTGCCGCACTGTGTAAAATGGGGACACCTGCCTATGGGGATACCTGCCTGCCGCACTGTGTAAAATGGGGGCACCTGCCTGCGTACTGTGTAAAATGGGGATATCTGCCTGCCGTACTGTGTAAAATGGGGATACCTGCCTGCCGCACTGTGTAAAATGGGGGCACCTGCCTGCGTACTGTGTAAAATGGGGATATCTGCCTGCGTACTGTGTAAAATGGGGATATCTGCCTGCCGCGCTGTGTAAAATGGGGACACCTGCCTGCCGCGCTGTGTAAAATGGGGACACCTGCCTGCCGCGCTGTGTAATATGGGGACACTTGCCTGCTGTAATGTGTAAAAAGGGGACTTTTTTATTTTTATTTTTTTTCCCCTGTGGTGGGTGTGATGATATCAGACGAGGCCACGCCCATTTTAATCAGGCCACACACCCTTGTCGGGAGCGCGCGCGCATGCTTTTTCTTTTTATGGCAATATGGGGGGGGCACACATTTTCTTTTAGAGCAATTGGGGGGGGCGCATTTTGAAATCTCGCACTGGGAGCCAAATTGTCTAGAAACGGCCCTGATTACGCTGCATTATTTAATACAGTATTTACGGTACAGATGCAAATAGTACAGCATACAGTATATGATCCATCTACAGTACTTTATGAATATGTGAGCGTCCAAGTCCCGCAGACAAAACAACATAAAACCAGTAGTGTACACTGTCGCAAATGGACGTGTTAGAAGTTCACTATTGCCTCTTGAGATTAGGAATTTTGTACAGTATGTTAGCGTCCTAATCCCATAGCCATTACAGCATAATCAAAACCAATGGATTTATTCATCTGTCTGTGGCGAAGTGGTGAAGCATTCCGCTTCCTATACTCAGAGTCCCAGGTTCGATTCCTAAAGTACGAATGCATGTTAGTTTTTTCCAGACACTTTTTTTTTTTATTATTCACATAAACCAGGGCAAAGCTGCAGGAGAGGTTCTACTGTTAAGGTTCTATGCACCGTACAGTACACATACAATTCTGTAGCAGGGCAGACTCTATAGAAATGGCTACCACCTATGACTCCTTGCCCCACGGAGGCCCTAGGCTACGGAGCAAGTAACAGTCCAGATTTTGCAGGCTATGGGGCAACGCTGAAGGAGCGTCACAATCCCCTAGCTAAAATACACAGGGGCGATAGGAATAAGCGAGGCGGATGCTCATGTGCCTCGGACATTTTGTCACTTTGTGAAGCAATGGGGTCTGGCGTATCGTTATGTGCATAGACCTCGCTTATCCCTATCGACCCTGTGTATTTTAGCTAGGGGATTCTGATGCTCCTTCAGCATTGGCCCGTTCTTTGAACATGGTATTTTTCACTGCCTCGCCCTACCCCATCCCACTTTCCCCTTCCCCTCTGGGAGCCTGCACAGTTAATGCAGTAGACAGGTAGGGAGTTCCGATCAGGTTACAAGACAAGATTTATGTGAAACCTGTGTGCACCCTTCCATTGAATGTATAACAAAGAAAAAAATTATAATAAAGTGAACGACACGGGAACTCGGACGCTCATACTATACATGTTTTTTAAAAGCATGGTGTTTATGCATTGTACATACTTACGTTTACAAAATTAGTTGCTTCTCCATACACAATCTTGCTTCTGCATACACAAGTGTTTTAACATGTTCGTTTGTGTCTGTATAAACTATTTATTTATATTGAGAACTCTCACCGTCTGACCATTGGTCACCATCTATTAACATTACAGTCGTCACTGACCATTTGCCAGAGCTGTAGATCAATCCGCCGCTATACGATCGAAAGTACTGGACTAGTGGAGCATTAGCCACCCAGTGGTGGAGATGTGTAATGCATGCTTAGTATCTAGAATCGCCTCAACGCGCCTGCCTGTGATTTAACTCAGCAAGCTAAGCTATCACCTTAGCGTGACTAAACGTCCGTCTAGGTGGAGAATCGGTCAAGATAAAGGTGGCTACATCTGTATGTAGTGATTGTCTATGTATTGGCCATTGACAGTGTTATTGTATCTGTCTGCCCAATTTGTAAGCAAGAAATATTTTGCCCTTCACTATTAACACCCTATTAGGTAAGTGCATAATGTAATGTACTGTCACTGTGACACTAAAACCTCCTATTAATCACACTGTGTAATACTAGGGCATTAAATTAGTTTGAATGAAACCATACAAATTAAGTTCAATGAAACATTGAAAAGTTTTTTGTGCAATTAAAATGTTTAGATTTTTAATAAAATATTAACAGTTTTTTCGAACAAATCTATATACAGTTATCCAATATATGTCCCAAATCATACTGCCCTATTCATATTTATTCCCGTATGCCTCTCACCTCCCCCTATGTACCACCAGCATCCTGTCACCTCCACCCGTGTCCCTCCAGCATCCTGTCACCTCCACCTGTATCCCTCCAGCAGCTTCTCACCTCTCCTTGTGTCCCTCTAGTGCAAAAGGTTTGGTGCCGGGCTGCCAGCTGATTGAAGCTGGCAGACCGGCAGGCAGACATATAGGTACAACGCTGGGAGCATTTCAGATTTTGTGCCAATTAAAGCTCACAGATTAGAAGCCAATCAGAAGCTGCCAAATTCTAAATGTCACTGGCGCTATCTCCCCAAGGCTGCCTGACAGTCCGCCAGCTGAAACCAGCTAGAGGCCCAGCGCCAAATCCACACTGCTGCCACCCAGGCCCCCTTCTATGTCAGGCATGGGACTAGTCCTGGCAGTCGTCCCCCCACCCCACCCTGATGGCGGCCCTGCCTGTATTGACACTGGGGGTCATTCCGAGTTGTTCGCTCATTGCCGTTTTTCGCTATGCTGCGATTTGTTGCAAAATGCGCATGCGCAAGGCACGCAGGGTGCATGTGCTTAGTTATTTAACTAAAAACTTAGTAGATTTGCTTTTCAGTCGCACTGCTGATCGGTGAATGATTGACAGGAAAGGGGCGTTTCTGGATGGTAACTGAGCGTTTTCCGGGAATGTGCTAAAAAAACGCAGGTGTGTCAGGGAAAAACGCGGGAGTGTCTGGAGAAACGGGGGAGTGGCTGGCCGAACGCAGGGCGTGTTTGTGACGTCAAACCAGGAACTAAACGGACGGAGCTGATCGCAATCTAGGAGTAAGTCTGGAGCTACTCAGAAACTGCAAAGAATTATTTATTAGCAGTTCTGCTAATCTTTCGTTCGCTATTCTGCTAAGATACACTCCCAGAGGGCGACGGCCTAGCGTGTGCAATGCTGCTAAAATCTGCTAGCGAGCGAACAACTCAGAATGAGGGCCACTGTGAGTACAGCTGTACATCTGCTTATTTTAATAAACCTGTAACCCTGGTTAAGTCTCACTGCGTGGTCCACATCATATGCTCATTACACTGGTGCCAGTGTATACCACAAATAGTACACCTAATCAACAATGCCAACCAGGTATGATAGAAACTTTACCTGATACTTAGGAAAGTATTAGTGTTGCAATAATAATTTATTTCAGTAAGTAAATGTTTACTAATTATACTGTACATAGTTTGTGAATTGGTCTTGATTTTATATGTATTTTGTTCAAAATAAATATCCTTTACTAGGATTATGCAATCAACAATTACAGGCTTATTCGAAACTCTATGAATGAAACTTCTTTCATACATTTCATCTACTTATCTCTCATAAAATGCAATCAGAGTGTACTTTGCAAATATATATATTTCTCACATACTTATTTTTGAAATTTTTGGGGGAGAAGTAAAAAGATAAAAACAAAATCATTCACACTAGCACACGCACTCTCTCTCTCTCTCTCTCTCTGAAGTTACACCTACACAGTCAATTGGCTTGGCCAATACTGGCTCATCTAAGGCTTAAAGTCAGGGCTGCCATCAGAAATTTTGGGGCATGGTACTGACCAAATAGACTAGGCCCCTACCTCCCCCAAAAAAAAAAAGATTCTGCAGCACTGCTCCACCCCTATGTGATGTCATACATTGTGGCGTTACACAGTGGCGGATCTGGCACTTAAAAAAACAAAACACAGCAGTCCCTTTAAAAAAGAAGTGGCGGCGCAGACGGCACACACTGCGATGAAGGGTCTCGTGGCGGTGGCAGCAGTACTAATAAGTCAGACTGACTCATTACAGTGCACTGTAGCCTGCTGTCTCTGGCCACGATAGAGCTGGCAGCGCTGTATCGCTGCTGCCTGCAGTGTACGCCTCGCGGCTCGTCCTTGTGTGTTCGTGCATATGTAATGAGCGGCAGAGCAGCATGCCGTTCATTACAATATGTGCAAACTGTGCTGGGCCCCCACAAAGCCACCACGAATACTATATTAATGGAGGGTAGGACAGCATTTTGCTGCCTGCGATCCAGCCTCCAGTTAGTGTTCTCCCGACAGTCCCCGCCCCCTCCCCAGCAGCTGTGGCCAGTCAAGGCAAGGAATGCAGAGGACACTGGTCCACAGCACACCGTACCTCCCGGCGCTCTCAGGCTGCTGGAGTGGGAAATCAGCGCTGTTGGCCACAAGATGGGTGTCTTTTAGAGTAAGGCTCTCTGTGATCCCTGCCCCAAAACCCCTTCTCTGTGCTGTCCCAAAACCCCTTCTCTGTGCTGTCCCAAAACCCCTTCTCTGTGATCCCTACCCTAAACCCCCTTCTCTGTGCTGTCCTAAACCCCCTTCTCTGTGATCCCTACCCTAAACCCCCTTCTCTGTGCTGTCCTAAACTCCCTTCTCTGTGATCTCTACCCTAAACCCCCTTCTCTGTGCTGTCCCAAACGCCCTTCTCTGTGATCACTACCCTAAACCCCCTTCTCTGTGCTGTCCCAAACGCTCTTCTTTGTGCTGTCCCAAACCTCCTTTACTGTGATCCCTACCCCAAACCCCCTTCTCTCTGATCCCTGCCCCCTACCCCCTTCTCTCTATGAAAGTAAATAAATGTATACGTATAGTAGATTCCACAGTGTGTGTGTGTATATATATATATATATATATACACACACACACATTTTTTTGTAACACAATTATGTTAATAGGGGCCCCTTCAAGTTTGTTATCCATGGGCCCCCGCAAACCTTAATCCGGCCCTGCTGGGGCAGGACGCTCGCCAGTCGCCACTACCACATGGAGCAGAGGAGACCCGTCTGAGTGGGTGGCCCGCTCCCTGCCTCCACATTGCCGCCATCTGAAGCTCCCAGAGGAGGTCAGTTCATCTTTAGGTATAAACAGTATATGTTGCTTGGAAACATATACTGTTTGCACCAAGGAAAAACAGTATATGTGTATGCATACCTTGTGGCATAATGTGAATTTTGGCTCATACCGTGTGGTATAATGTGAATTTCGGCTCATACTGTGTGCTATAATGTGAATTTCGGCTCATACTGTGTGGTATAATGTGAATTTCGGCACATACCGTGTGGTATAATGTGAATTTCGTCGCATTCTGTGTGCTATTATGTGAATTTCGGCTCATACTATGTGCTATAATGTGAATTTCAGCTCATACCATGTGGTATAATGTGAATATCGGCTCATACCGTGTGCTATAATGTGAATTTCGTCTCATACTATGTGCTACAATGTGAATTTCGTCTCATACCGTGTGTATAATGTCTGTTTCCCACGTGAATCTTTCCCTTCATGCCTCTGTAAACATCACTACAAATGTCTCACTACTCCCTCCTACTTCTACAGAGACCTTAGGTACCCACTTCCTCTCCCTGTCCCCCTCTCCTTGTTACCCACTGCCACCTCCCCCTGGTATCAACCACTTTTTCCTCGCCACCCTTTCCCCAGTGTTACCCACTCTGCCTCTCACTGTCACCCTCTCTCTGTCACCCACTGCCTCTCCATCTCCCACTATGTCTCCTTCATCCACTGCCTCACTATAAACCCATCACCCTCTCTCTCCTGTCACCCGCTGCCTCTCCAAAGTGTCACCCTCTTCCCGTCTTATGAATACGACGTTCCCTTTGAGGCCATGACCCTTGTTGCTAGGTCATGCCCTTGTTGTGAGGCTACGCACACCTTCATGGGACCACACGCCTTCGGCATGCACAAGGTGCCTCCCCTGTCATTTTTTCCTGGATCCGCCCCTGGCGTTACATATAGGTGGAGCATTACAGACCTACAGGAACTGTCCACAGAGAGCAAGGGGTGGGCCCCCCTCTCTGTAAGGACCCGGGACACCAGTCCCCACAGTCCCCCCTTGATGGCTGCCCTGCTTACAGCTTTATGTTTACTTAAACAAATATGATTTTCAAATACAATATTACAGGATACAATATTACATTTGCTTACCTTAATCCAGGTTGAACCTCAATGATCCAGCCAATACAATGCCATTGCATCCTTCTCAGACCTCTCTACCTCCAGACCTGACTGTTCTTGTTTAAAAAAAAAAAAAAAACACTCCATGCGCTACATCTCCTTGCTGTTCCTTGCTTCTTGAGAAAGCCACCCTTCAGTGTTGAGAAACCGGTTGAAGAGACAGGATTCCTTCTTTGTTTGCACCATTTGGTTACCATCATTTCTCATACGTCCTATAGGATACTGGGGTCCACTTCATGACCATGGGGTATAGACGGTTCCGCAGGAGCCATGGGCACTCCTAAGACTTTTCAATGGGCATGAACTGGCTCCTCCCTCTATGCCCCTCCTCCAGACCTCAGTTTTTAGAAATGTGCCCAGGCAGACTGGATGCACTCCAGAGTTTCTCTGAAAAGACTTATGTTAGGTTTTTTTATTTTCAGGGAGAACTGCTGACAACAGTATCCCTGCTTCGTGGGACTGAGGGGGCAGAAGTAGGAACCAACTTCCTGAAGAATTTCATGGCACTGCTTCTGGCTGACAGGACACCATTAGCTCATGAAGGGTACTGAACACTAGCCGTGTCTAGATGCTCACTCCCACAGCACGCCGTCACTCCCCTCACAGAGCCAGAAGTCAGAAGACAGGTGAGTAGAAGAAGACAGATCTTCTATCAAGTAAAGTGACGGCTGAGGTACAGCGCGGCTGGCGGGAGCGTAGCGCGCCATTGCTGCACACACACACAGGCACTGCAGGGTGCAGGGCGTGGGGGGGGGGCGCCCTGGGCAGCAAAAACACCTCTATAAACTGGCAAAAAGGGGGCATAAGATGCCCAGGCACAGCCCTACCCCCGCCAGTATAAATATTATGTAAAAAATCTCTGAGGAGAAACGCGCCATTGTGGGAGCGGAGCTTCCTCCTCAGTCAGCCAGCACACTGTTCAGCACCATTTTCTATCATTCACAGACTGCAGAGAAGAAGCTGGTCCTCCTACACTTCTGAACAAGTATCAGGGTGAAAAAAAGGGGGGCCTGGGTGTTAAAACATATTATTCATAATATAATAGCGCTTAAAGGTTTCTGTGTACGGAATTTTGTCTCTGTGTACAAAGTACATGGCACGGGGTTGTGAACTGGCTGCTCCTAAACTGTGTCCCTCTGACAGATTTTACTGTGGGTCTGTCCCCTATAAGTCCCAGTGTGTCTGTGAGTGTGTGTTGTACATGTGTGTAAGACATGTCTGAGGCAGGGAGTTCCTCCCCAGAGGAAGGCATTTTAGGGACACAGAGTTGTAATGTGGTGGCGCTGCCGGCACACCAAGAGCCTGCATGGGTGAAAAAAATACGTGATAGTATGCATCATATCAATAGGAGATTAGATAAGTCTGAATCTCATGCTGAGAGCTGGAGAAAATCTGTGGAGGATGTGATTTTTCAGGGTTCTGTTCTTCCATCCGCAGGCGACCCCTCTGGGTCACATAAGAGACCATTTGTGAATATTGTGCATACTGATACCGACACGGACACTGATTCTTGTGTCGACGATAGTGACTCCAGAGAATAGCTCATAAAATATACAATATATGATTGTAGCTATAAGGGAAGTTCTGGAAGTCACGGAAGCCACTCCTATACCTCAAGAGAAGGCTTATTTCTATAAAGAAAATAAATCCAAGGTCACCTTCCCTCCTTCCCACGAGCTTAATACTCTCTTTGAAGGGATGTGGGTGAATCCAGAAAATACATTTCGTATTCCCAATAGAATTCAGATAGCTTATCCTTTCCCGGTGGAGGACAGGAAAAAATGGGAGTCACCCCCTGTGTTAGACAGTGCTCTGTCCAGGTTGACAAAGAAGGCAATTCTCCCTGTACCTGGCACGGCTTCATTAAAGGAACCAGCAGACCGCGAAATGGAGACTACATTAAAATCCATTTATGTTGCCAATGGTACGCTGCACAGGCACACAATTGCTTGCGCGTGGGTGAGTCGCGCTATTGAAAAATGGTCAGAAAGCGTGTCATCAGAAATTGACACGATTGATAAAGATGAGATACTCCTTAAATTAGGGAATATCAAAGACACTACCGCATAGGTGCTAGAAGTGATGAAAGATATTGGACTCTTGAGTTCACAAGCCGCTACCATGGCAGTATCGGCTCGGCGGGTGTTGTGGATTCGCCAGTGAAACGCGGATGCAGATTCCAAAAGAGATATGGAGGCTCTCCCATATAAAGGTGAGACCTTATTTGGCGATGGACTGGATGCGTTAGTCTTGGCGGCTACCGCAGGTAAGTCAACATTTTTGCCCTCTGCACCTGCAACTGCAAAAAAGACATATCACCCACACATGCAATCCTTTCGGCCCAATAACTACAAAAAAGCGAGAGGTTCCCCCTTCTTTGGTAGGGGAAGGGGAAAGGGACAGAAGTCCACAGCGGCTCCAGGTTCCCAGGAGCAGAAGTCTACCCCTACTTCTGCTGAATCTTCAGCATGACGCTGGGGCTCCTTTGCGGGAGGCCGCTCGGGTGGGGGCACGTCTCAAACTGTTCAGCCAAGTTTGGATTCTGTCTGGCCTGGACCCATGGATTTTGCAGATAAATCCCAGGGGTAAAAGCTGGAGTTTCAAGATGTCCCCCATGCCGATTTTTTAAATCGACCTTGCCAGCTTCTCTTCCGGAAAGGGAAGCAGTAACAGCGGCAATCCAAAAATTATGTCAGGATCAGGTTATAGTCCTGGTACCTTTGTCACAACAAGTTCCAAAGCCGGATGGCTTGGTCAGACCGATCCTAAACCTAAAAAATCTGAATCTCTACTTGAAACGATTCAAGTTCAAAATGGAATCACTGAGGGCAGTGATTTCCAGTCTGGAGGAGGGGGACTACATGGTGTCTGTAGACATAAAGGATGCTTACCTGCATGTTCCCATTTATCCTCCTCACCAGGCTTATCTGAGATTCGCGGTTCAGGATTGCCATTACCAATTCCAGATGTTACCTTTTCGGTCTCTCCACGGCGCTGAGGGTATTCACCAAGGTGATGGCGGAGATGATGGTTCTCCTGAGTCAAAAAGGAGTCAATATAATTCCTTATCTAGATGATCTCCTGATAAAGGTGAGATCCAGGGAGCAGTTGTTACAAAATATCACACTCTCCCTGTCAATACTCCATCAACACCAGTGGGATCTGTTGGTCAAGTGGTTGGGATCCCACCTACACATGCACCGGAAGATAATCCTGTCGTCAAAAGCCAGGATTTCTCTCCTGTGGTGGCTACACAGTTCTCACCTACTAGAGGAACGCAGGTTTGGGATTCAGGACTGGGTTCTGGTAACCCCCGGATGCAAGTCTCCAAGGCTGGGGAGCTGTTACTCAGGGGGAAAAAACTTCCAAGGAAAATGGTCAAGTCAGGAAGCCTGCCTTCACATAAACGTGCTGGAATTGAGAGCCATTTACAATGGCCTTCAACAAGCGGTACACCTTCTTCAAGATCATCCCGTGCAGATCCAGTCGGACAATGTAACAGCAGTCACGTACATAAACAGGCAGGGCGGAACGAAAAGCAGAGCGGAAATAGCAGAGGTGACGAAGATCCTCCTCTGGGCAGAAAGACATGCAAGTGCTCTGTCAGCAATTTTCTTTCCGGAAGTAGACAACTGGGAAGCAGACTTCCTCAGCAGACACGATCTCCATCCAGGAGAGTGGGGCCTCCACTGAGAAGTCTTTGAAGAGGTGACAAGTCTTTGGGGAGTTCCTCAAGTAGACATGATGGCATCTCGTCTCACCAAGAAGCTTCAGAAATATTGTTCCAGGTCGAGAGACCCTCAAGCAATAGCAGTGGATGCACTAGTGACCCAGTGGGTATTCCAGTCAGTGTATGTCTTCCCTCCACTTCCGCTGATCCCAAAAGTTCTCAGGATAATAAGGAGAACATTGCCCCAGACTGGCCAAGGAGGGCTTGGTACCCAGATCTTCAGGAGTTGCTCATAGAAGATCCTCTGCCTCTTCCTCTTCGTGAACGCCTGCTGCAGCAGGGGCCATGCATGTATC
The DNA here is from genome assembly GCF_028390025.1 of Pseudophryne corroboree. NCBI lineage: Eukaryota > Metazoa > Chordata > Amphibia > Anura > Myobatrachidae > Pseudophryne > Pseudophryne corroboree. The sequence goes on along the minus strand of NC_086447.1, from coordinate 431,278,402 downwards.
AAGACTTACCGCGGGTACGTTTGACGGCATGGCTGTTGAGCGCCGGATCCTAGCCCAAAAGGGTATTCCCAAGGAAGTCATCCCCACCCTTATTCAGGCCAGGAAAGGAGTAACGTTGTAACATTACCACTGTATTTGGAGAAAATATGTGTCTTGGTGTGAATCCAAGAAGGCTCTTACGGAGGAGTTTCAGTTGGGACATTTTTCTCCATTTTCTGCAGGCTGGTGTGGAGGCGGGCCTCCGATTGGGGTCAGTCAAAGTCCAGATTTCGGCCTTGTCAGTATTCTTCCAAAAACAATTGGCCTCTCTTCCAGAGGTTCAGACCTTCGTGAAAATGGTTTCTGCACATCCAGCCTCCATTTGTGCCTCCAGTGGCACCATGGGACCTTACCGTGGTATGGCAGTTCCGTCAATCGGATTGGTTTGAGCCTCTACAAGAGATAGAGTTGAAGTTTCACACTTGGAAAGTGGTGATGCTTTTGGCATTGGCATCCGCACGGCGGGTGTCTAATTTAGGGGCCTTGTCCCACAAGAGCCTTACCTGATCTTCCATGAAGATAGGGCAGAGTTGAGAACTCGTTAACATTTTCTTCCAAAGGTGGTTTCATCTTTCCACATAAACCAACCTATTGTGGTGCCAGTAGTTACAAGTAGTCAAAGTCTCTAGATGTGGTTAGGGCTTTGAATATTTATGTCGCTAGAACAGCTCGAATACGGAAAACAGAGTCTTTGTTTGTCCTGTATGCTCCCAACAAGGGGGTAAATTTACTAAGATTCGTGTTTTCCCGTTTGAGGTCAAAGTTCAATCACGAATGACATCGAAAGTGTAAATATGCAACTTTTTGAATTGATTACGACTAATTTACTAAGCTGCCGTATTCTGCATTTTCGGGTTTTCCGATGTCGATGTCATTCGTTTTTTTTGGCAGTGTTTTACGTGAGTGACTTGTAAAACACTGCCGACTTTAATACAATGAATCTCGGCCGGATCTGAGAGATCCGTGCTGGGCTTCATTGTGCACTTTGTTAAAAAAAAAAAGAAAGTTTAAATTTTAAAAAAAATTTGCGTGGGGTCCCCCCTCCTAAGGCAAACCAGCCTCGGGCTCTTTGAGGCGATCCTGGTTGCAGAAATATGGGGGAAAAATGGACAGGGGTTCCCCCATATTTAAGCAACCAGCATCGGGCTCTGCGCCTGGTCCTGGTTCCAAAAATACGGGGGACAAAAAGAGTAGGGGTCCCCCGTATTTTTGAAATCAGCACCGGGCTCCACTAGCTGGACAGATAATGCCACAGCCGGGGGTCACTTTTATACAGTGCCTTGCGGCCGTGGCATCAAATATCCAACTAGTCACCCCTAGCTGGGGTACCCTGGGGGAGTGGGGACCCCTTCAATCAAGGGGTCCCCCCCCAGCCACCCAAGGGCCAGGGGTGAAGCCCGAGGCTGTCCCCCCCATCCAATGGGCTGCGGATGGGGGGCTGATAGCCTTTGTTCAGAGTTTGATATTGTTTTTAGTAGCAGTACTACAAGGCCCAGCAAGCCTCCCCCGCAAGCTGGTACTTGGAGAACCACAAGTACCAGCATGTGGCGGAAAAATGGGCCCGCTGGTACCTGTAGTACTACTACTAAAAAAATACCACAATAAAGACATTACACACACACCTTGACAGTATAACTTTAATATATCCATCCATACCTCCATATACACATACTTACCTTATGTTCCCACGCAGGTCGGTCCTCTTCTCCAGTAGAATCCATGGTGTACCTGTTGAAAAAATTATACTCACATAATCCATGGTTGAAGGCTCCTCGGTAAATCCTTTTGTAATCCACGTACTTGAAAAAAAAAAAAAACGGATACCCGACCACGAACTGAAAGGGGACCCATGTTTTCACATGGGCCCCCTTTCCCCGAATGCCAGAAACCCACTCTGACTGATGTCTAAGTGGGTTTCTTCAGCCAATCAGGGAGCGCCACGTTGTGCGCGTTGGATCAGAGGTACGATTCAGCACGCTCATACTATGGCTGGATTGCTGTTTCCGACGTCAGTGAAGGCTCATTCCACTAGGAAGGTGGGCTCATCCTGGGTGGCTGCCCGGAGGGTCTCGGCATTGCAACTTTGCCGAGCAGCTACTTGATTGGGGCCGAACACATTTGCAAAATTCTACAAGTTTGACACCTTAGCCGATGAAGACCTCAAGTTCGGTCAATCGGTGCTGCAGGGTTATCCGCACTCTCCCGCCCATACTGGAGCTTTGGTATAAACCCCATGGTCATGAAGTGGACCCCAGCATCCTCTAGGACGTATGAGAAAACAGGATTTTGATACCTACTGGTGAATCCTTTTCTCCTAGTCCTTTAGAGGATGCTGGGCGCCCGTCCCAGTGCGTACTTTACCTGCAGTTTAGTTATTAGAGTTACACAAGTTGTGTTATATTAGTTTCAGCTTGTTGCTGTCATTGATTCATGCCTGTTGGCGTGTGTTCTGTTGAATGCCATGTTGTGCGGCATGGTTGAGGTGTGAGCTGGTATGTATCTCACCACTAGTATTAAAGTAAATCCTTTCCTCGAAATGTCCGTCTCCCTCGGCACAGTTCCTATAACTGAGGTCTGGAGGAGGGGCATAGAGGGAGGAGCCAGTTCACGCCCATTGAAAAGTCTTAGGAGTGCCCATGGCTCCTGCGGAACCGTCTATACCCCATGGTCATGAAGTGGACCCCAGCATCCTCTACAGACTAGGAGAAAAGGATTTACCGGTAGGTATCAAAATTCTGTTTTTGCCACATGCACTGTGTCAGCTGTTTATTACTTCTAGCTATTTATAACTAGCACCAAGTCCGGGATCACGCATTGCCCACACTCACTAGCATCTGACGTGGAAAACCACAAGAAGTGCATCAGCGGCTACGCGCAGATCAATGTATCAACATTTACCATCTTGCTGTTAGTGAGGAGATTCTGAGTCAGCCGGGCCGCCACATATCTACAGTGGACGGACCCGATCTCTCCCTTACTCATTTCCTTCTGTCTCCATTATAAACTGTGAGTAAAGGGGCCTGTGGGACTGAGCAAGCTGGAGATCCATCTGTGCCTTGCAGCCTGCCTGGTTCTTTCGCTTAACCCCCGCAATTGTACTGATCCTTTGGGACTATTTATTATGCAAGTATAATACCATCATTGTGTGGACATTATATATCTAATATTTCTAACAAAGATATATGAGGATAATGGTGGCAACATTGTGTGTTTTGTATTGACACATATATTATCTGTTACATTGTTATTAAGTAACATTTAAATGGTTACAAGAGAAGCATTACATCTTTTTTATACATTCTATAATATGTATCTCTGGAGATAATATAGTTTCTATTGTGTCATTTTAATAAATTGTTTTGTACTATACATTTGTGTTGTCAGACTCTTAAGTTGCCTTTGCGCCATTGGGGGTTTTTTCTTTTGCTAAATCTCTGTTAGCCTAAATAATAATACACTATTTTATGGAAGCCATTACTACTATGTATAACCCATAATCCCTTCATTTAAAGTTAGTTCTTATAAAAGGACAAACTGCTAATGGTTAATTCAAGTATTAATAATATTTCTAATATTAAATGTATTTAATGTAAACACATATATTATAAATAAAATCATACAATAAAAGTAAAATAGCATTTAACAGCATATTGTATACTATTTACTTCCCAATGTCCATAACATGCAATAAGTTTGCCTGGGTAAACACTGGCCAATATATCAATAGAACGGCCGATATATCGCTGGCCCGACGGCCCGTGTGTACCAACGATATGTCTGTGAATGTTGTAGTTCATAGACATATCACATCGGCCCTGCAGCACACACGATGATCAATATATCTACAGATATATTGGTGCATCGTTGTGTGACTACCCGTACGCATGCTGCAGCAGCCGGCAGTGATTGACAGCTGAACTGGGCGGTGCATGTAAATGCCCGCCCAGTTTGTGATGTCAGTCACGATGGATCGAGCAGTGTGTATGCACAGCACACTGCCCGATCCAGCTAAAGATATATCTGCAGATCCATTGATCAGCAGATATATCTACCAATGTGTACCCAGCTTAAGGGGTCTATTTACTAAGCTTTGGATGGAGATAAAGTCGCTGGAGATAAAGTACCAGCCAATCGGCTCCTAACTGCCATGCCACAGGCTGTGTTTGAAAAATGACAGTTTGGAGCCCATTGGCTGGGACTTTATCTCCAGCGGCTTTATCTCCATCCATGGCTTAGTAAATAGACCCCTAACAGGTATATTTACTAAGCCTTGGATAGAGATAAAGTGGACGGAAATAAAGTACCAGCCAATCGGCTCCTAACTGTCATTTTTAAAACCCAGCTTGTGACATGGTAGCTGATTGGCTGGTCATTTATCTCTGTCCACTTTATCTCCATCCAAGGCTTAGTAAATAGACCCCCAAGTCTCTGTTTTCCTGTTTTGATTATTAATCGATTATGTACTCTGTAATTGGGCGCTGTGGATCCCTTGTAGCACCATATAAATAAAGGTTAATAATAAATAATAATAAGGCACTACAAGTGCAGATTTACAAAAATCTGCAAGCACTCATATATGTGTATTTTCTTTGTGGCATGTGCAGTACAAACTTGCTTATTTTACACTGCACAAAAAAGCATAGCTCCAACCCTACATCATACTTGCTGAATTCCTGGCTCCCCCTCTGGGAGGCAGACGCCAGGTTGGTTCAGCAGGGGTGCATGTCACGGGAAATAGTGGGTGGGCCAGTGGTCATGATGACGTGATTGCATTATCATGGCCCCAGCTCTAAACACAATGCAGTGAATACTGGCATTGTAAAGCAGTGGGCGAGGCCAAGATGATGTGATTCAGTGCAAATTGTGTCATTGTCACCCAGACAACCCACTTTAATTTGGGAAGTGGGCGGGTGAGTGGTGGCCGTCTCTGGGAGACTTGCCCACTTTCCCAGGCAGCCGAAAGAACCACCTAATTTTTTCAGGAGCCTTTTGCCACTCCAGGAGAGTTGGCAACTATGTTCTGCATTAACTACTGTATCATCTAGCATAAATTCATAATGTACGCCTAAACATGCTGTGTGGAGTACAAAGATATATAGTTATAACTTGAAGCTATTGTGAGAAGACACGGCAAGAGCAGAATCGATTGTGAGAAAACATGGCAAGAGCAGAATCTATTGTGAGAAAACATGGCAAGAGCAGAATCTATTGTGAGAAGACATGGCAAGAGCAGAAGCTATTGTGAGAAAACATAGCAAGAGCAGAATCTATTGTGAGAAGACATGGCAAGAGCAGAAGCTACTGTGAGAAGACATGGCAAGAGCAGAAGCTATTGTGAGAAGACATGGCAAGAGCAGAATCTATTGTGAGAAGACTTGGCAAGAGCAGAATCTATTGTGAGAAGACATGGCAAGAGCAGAATCCATTGTGAGAAGACATGGCAAGAGCAGAAGCTATTGTGAGAAAACATAGCAAGAGCAGAATCTATTGTGAGAAGACATGGCAAGAGCAGAAGCTACTGTGAGAAGACATGGCAAGAGCAGAATCCATTGTGAGAAGACATGGCAAGAGCAGATGCTATTGTGAGAAGACATGGCAAGAGCAGAATCTATTGTGAGAAGACATGGCAAGAGCAGAAGCTACTGTGAGAAGACATGGCAAGAGCAGATGCTATTGTGAGAAGACATGGCAAGAGCAGATGCTATTGTGAGAAGACATGGCAAGAGCAGAAGCTACTGTGAGAAGACATGGCAAGAGCAGACTCTATTGTGAGAAGACTTGGCAAGAGCAGATGCTATTGTGAGAAGACATGGCAAGAGCAGAAGCTACTGTGAGAAGACATGGCAAGAGCAGACTCTATTGTGAGAAGACTTGGCAAGAGCAGATGCTATTGTGAGAAGACATGGCAAGAGCAGATGCTATTGTGAGAAGACATTGAAAGGGCAGTCAACTGGAAAATGTTTGTAACTTGAGAGCAGGCCTGGTTTTAGATTTTTTTCCACTCTTAACTCTTCCTGTCTGTTACCTGTCTTGACAATGTGCCAGGATACTATGCTGTCCACATGGGCCCTTACCTTGGAGTTCCACTTGATTGCCTTTGTTACACCTCTGGATTTCTATGCATCCAGAACACTGTCTGCGAGTCTACCACTTTTGCTTACACTTCTCAGTGCTAGGTAATCTACAATATTATATCCTTTGATTGTGCCACAGGGTGTCACTAACAATAAGATTCAACTACATGCTTCAGTCCTGCGGACAACAGTGGCGGTGAGCATATTACTCTCTATGAGATAATGCTAGAGGTGAACACCATGACAAGCTGGTTTTAGCAATTTTATCATAGTTCTCATCCCTGGCTTCACACTTGGCTTTGTAGATCACTGATAAAAACAGGCTGAAATTTGTCAACATAACAGAACGTATTTTATTAAATGCAAATATAAAACCTCTAACAGAGGAAGTCTTAAATAATAATCTTTTTCCCATTCCCATCAACTCAGCATGAAGCACTAATGTTTCTTAAAGTAAAGTATTAAACCACAAGACACTTTACATCTAGATATGCAGTAAAAGTTCTCACATTTCAATGTCTGGAAGACGGGGAGGCTGAAAGTTTGGCTTTGTTACTAGAATATTTTTACAGAATAGAGTTTTATCCTGTAGTTCAGGGTTATCCAGGTTAGTTTCTGTTATTTGTATGTATTACTGCATTTCTCAAATGTGCAAATACTTACTATCCTACTTTAGTATAACTCCCAAGTGTCCTTTATCATCTGTTAATTTATTTTTCAAATGTATGAATATTTATTATACTACTATACAATTACTCCTAAGTGTCTTTTATAATCTGTGATTTTATTTCTAAAATGTGCAAATAATTAAAATACTACTATACAAATTAACTGCCAGGTGTCCCACGCTAGGCTGGATAGCAGGGAATGAACATGTACTTGAGGGTAGATGTATTATACCTGTATATATCATGCGGGTATAACGCTTCCTGTTTCACCTCTTTAATGAGAGACAAAGCTGTGGGGGTCTGATAGCAACTGCCGGAGGTCGCTGGGTCTGGTGCTAGCCTAGTGCTGATGCACTGTGTGTCTCTTCCCAGCCGGCTCACTGGCCATGCGCAATATCTCACAGCCAGAGACAGTGCTGTCCCTGCTGTGTTGTATGGGCATACTCCCAGTCAAACCCCTGATATTTTATATAAAAAATTAAAAATGAATCGAATAATATAAAGAAGATTTTTACAATATAGACTTCTTTGTTTATTGTAATCCTTTTTATAGTTAACATTTAGCAGCTTTGTGGAGATCCCTATAGCTGCAGGGAGACAAAAGATGAGTCAGCAACAGCTCTGCCTCGGTTCTACAGTCAGACACTGCTTTGGGGAGCTGGGGGTGGGGCCACACCATGGGCAGGTAAGCTACACAGAGGGAGCAGGCCTTGTGCACTGATGGATATTTGGATGTGTCATGTGACCAGGAAATGCACTGTAGTCGGAGCTCAGTCATCAGCAGCAAGAGAAATATCTTCTTTGTATTATTCTAATTATTTTGGTATCAAAAATCTTGAGCATAACAGGGTGTTTGACAGGGAAGACTATGACTCCCCTGCCCATCCTGACTGCATGTCCCCGGTGTCCACCATAGCTAAGCTGCCGAGGCCAGTGAATTTGCAAAAATATAACAAGAGTGGTGTAACTTGCGCCCTGCAGCTGCTTTGTACTACCACCCTAAGGTCACCACTCTTCAATTCACATATAATACAACAATGTGGAGTAGTTCACAAGCGCTACAGTATACAAATAGACCGAAGCCCCTCAAGTGCTTCCTTGGTGTTCAGACAATAATCTCCTCAAACAGGTTCGCACCTCTGGACTGACCTCCTCTTATCGGGGAACGTACATCAAAAGGTTTCTTTCGCACCACCTCTAGTTCGTTTATTCACATGAGATTACTCTCTCCCTCAGTATGTACGCTCACCTAAGTGTAGAGCCCTATGTGCCTTGAAAGGTTTCTTTTCTCTGATCTTCATATACCACTTTCTATTCACAAAATTAGGGATCACCCTCCCCCTCCAATGTGACGCTCACCTTAGAGTCGGGCCCTATATTCCTTGAAAGGTTTCTTTCAACGTATCTTTCCTCAGACCCCTCCTGCGGAACCGTCACGTCCTTCCTCAGAACAGTTGATCCTCATAGATTATGAGGTAGATGTCAGAAAATCCATCAAAAATAGTAGTTTAAAAATGTATTCCAAGTACAACACCGCAAATATATAGCAGCATAGAAAAGAAAAAAAAATAGTAAAACAGAATCCCCCAAAAAAGTGCCCTGGGTTTTTCTTCCAATACTCCCCTAGGAAACCGATAGGAGAAATTCCTCCCAATAGTGCAAAAGGGAAAATTTAAAATTCCTCCAACCAATAGTCCTTAAAATATGGTTGTAGGTATGGGAAAACCTTACCACCTGGGGCTAAAACACTGGTTCCAACGCGTTTTGGATAAAGCAATCCCTGAGGGGAGTATTAGAGGAAAAACCCAGGCCGCTTCAGTGAATTTGCATCCAAGAATGCAGTCACTGGCATCGGCATGTGCAAAAATGGCACAGACATGCCTCCATTTTTACTAATGTGCCACGTTACCACACTCAAATGCCCACAGCCTGTCAATCAGCTGTGACTGGAACTGTAGGATTATCTCGGCACATGCACACTGTGGCTCCAGCACATATGCAGAAAAGAAAACATTGATCATTTGTAATCAAATCAGGCCAGCATCCACCTCTCAGTCAGGCCCACAAAGTACAATACCCCAAGCCCTTCCTATCTCTTCAGTCTCTCCTTCTATTGTCTGAATGCATAAAGTTCACAAAACACTGCAATTCTTTGGTAATATAAAAACATTTATTATTGCAAAGTAACTTTGCTGTTCTCCCAGTCACAGCTCTGTATGGGCGGGGTGTACTAAGGGGAAAATGCTATAAAAAAAAATGTTTTTAAAGCATTTCCTGAATGTACTAAGACCCAGACGCCAGGTTTCTGATGCTGAGGGTAACGCCAGCAAAAGCTGGTTTTACCATATAGGAGCCTATGGGCTTCATTCCGAATCGGTGCTGTCAGTGGGATCCGATTGGATCCCTCCCAGCATCCCCTACGTCCACCGTGTCACTCTGCGCATGTGCAGAGGGACTCCCGGGTCATAAACCTAGAAGTCCAGGGAGCGGTGGCCATTGAAAAGAGCAGCTCTTATCGGGAGAGTTGTCCTTTGCAATACTAATCACATGCGTTAGTACATATGCGATTGATATCGGCACAATGTGGGGAGGGATGTACCACAAGAGGTTGGTACTGTACATCCCGCCCTATATCTTTTATAAACAGTAGATTTCAGTTTAACTTCCTGTATTTCCATCACCATTTGACTCACAGAAATGTAACTTGATATTCAGTCATTCTAAAAGAAAATACTTAAACCTAGATTTTACTACAAGCATAGTAAGAGTAACTTTGTGCCAATGTAATTAGAGAAGCGAAATCTTGAAAACTGTTCTATTAAGTATTTGCCTCATTCCACATTTGGCTGCAAAATCTGCCAGCAATTGTTCCCACTCCTACATCAGAATGCACAGACCCTTAGTATCCCAACTCCTCTGCAAAATGCACTATTCCCATGTACTGTATAATAGGAACTGCCACTTTCATCTGTACATTTAACTATTAAAAATGTTTGTGTCACAATGCAGTTGGAGTGAGAGATAATAAAATATTATTGCCAGAAGACAATGGGGGAGTCGGACCAAGCCTCTAATATGATCTCTTCATGCAGCCAGGTAATTAGAATACAATAGGTAGAAATGATTTACATATTTCCACAAAGCAGATGCCGCTGTTACCAAACTTGGAAGTACTGTAATCTTTGTCCTGCCGAAAAAAATGTCCTATCCAAAAGTTCTGATTTAGCATTTGGTAAACATTACAGATTAAACATTTCCCCACAGAAGATGCATACAGAGAACAAATGACCTAAATTTTCATAATGTGACCAGTGCTTACCAATATAATGTAGGGCACTTGTTGATAGATGGATTTAGAATCTATTATTGTATTAATTTCATATACCCTATTGATTTGATGTCTCCTTATGCCATGAGGTTAATAAGAGCAGTAATATAGAAAGAAATAGAATGGTATAATAATTAAGAGAATGTAAAACTTGTTAACAGTTAATATTTGAAACTCACATACAACTTAATACTAATATCTGCTACAGAAGAGAAATCACTTCTTAAAATGGTTAGAGGAGGGCTCTGCTCTGCATATGTTGCAGCTGGCCACCTGCTGGGCACTAGGACCTGGTGGGACCCACTGCAGTCTTTCTCCTCTATCCATGAACCACACGGACATGCCCCTGGCAGTGCCCTCCATAACGGAGGCCTGTGTCTAGTCTACCTAGTGTGACTCCATTCCACTATATTACCACTGCAAAGTCCAGTATATGTATATAATCCTGTTGCCACCACTGATAACAGCTCCATAGAGTGAGTGCATTAACCTACGTCCTCAACGCCCAGCAAACCCTACAAATGCTCTAGGCTTCAACTGGATAATTCCTATAATCCGTGTCTGCTGGTAACTCTGTGTTGAGCTGTTCCTGTTTCTATCTGGTTACTAAACCTTCACCTGGATAAGTCATCCACCTTGTGGCCTATCCTCTAGAATTTATTACTTTTATAATTGAAATATGTATGTGTTTTACATAATCTCTAATAGTTATGGCAAATATCAGATTTTCAGTAATGTGCAATTTGTTCATAACAATAGTTTCATATATAGCGTAAACATATATCAAACTGCATTTATATACAGGTTGAGTCTCCCTTATCTGAAATGCTTGGGACCAGAGGTATTTTGGATATGGGATTTTTCCGTATTTTGGAATAATTGCATACCATAATGAGATATCATGGTGATGGGACCTAAATCTAAGCACAGAATACGTTTATGTTACATATACACCTCAGTGGCGTGCGGTGAGGTCAATGGCTGGGGAGGCACCGGCTTCTCTAGTACATCCCCAGCAGCAAAAGAATACAAACCTCAGCTCACTTTTTCTGAACAGCAGATACATTAGAGTACATGGGGGGGTGGGCTGGTACTGCATATTGTGTATATACTGTGATTACAGGACAGACCCCAAAGTATCCAGACAGCAGCCAGAGCTGGCTCCAGGCCTACTAGTAACCTGAGCGAGATCTTTTGAAGTGCCCTTTCCTTTCCCCAATGTGCACTCGCTCCTAGGAAAGTGGACGTGGCCTTGCAACTATATCTTGTTATCAAATTACAAATATATATACAGTATTATCACCCCCCTACACACACAATTGGCATTCTTACACATAATGCCCACAGTAGTACCCCTTACAACTAATGCCCCAGTATAGTGCCAGATAAACTTAATGCCCCCAGTATAGTGCCAGTTACACATAATGACCCAGTACAGTGCCAGATACATGTAATGCCCCAGTATAGTGCTAGATACACGTAATGTCCCCAGTATAATGCCAGTTAGACATAATATCCCAGTATAGTGCCAGATACACGTAATGCCCCAAATATAGTGCAAGTTACATGTAATGCCGCAGTATAGGGCCAATTAAACATAATGCCTCCTGTAGTGACAGTTACACTTAATGTCTCCTATAGTGGAAATTACACTTAATGCCTCCAGTAGTATGTTACACTTAATGCCTCCTGTAGTGCCAGTTACACTTAATACCTACTGTAGTGCCAGTTACATGTAGTGCTTCCTGTATTGCCAGTACCACATAATGCCCCCTGTAGTGCTAGTTACAAATAATTCCCCTTGTAGTGCCAGTTACGCATAATTTCCCTTGTAGTGCCAGTTACGCATAATTCCCCTTGTAGTGCAGTGTGTTATGATTCCTGTACTCCAGACCGGAGGAGATCTTATGGCAGGGATCTGAGTACAGGAAAATAAGCTGGTTGTGGGAGCTGGATAGCCTAGTAACCCCTGGCGCCCTAACTCCGTTGTCTCGCCCGTGTTATCAGAAATCCCCTGCGAGACTATGGTTGCTTGAGCCCATGGCAGCCGCGTTCGAAGGGCGGATTATGTCTGCCCAACCCCGATGCCCCCGCAGGTCTTAATGGGAGACAAGGGGAAGTCCGAGACAGGGTGATAACAAGGGGCCCTCTGACTAAGCAACCAGGCCAGGGGTTACAAGCTAACTAACTAAATCAAAAGGTATGTGCGGACTAGCCGCCAGGAAAAAGGACAACCAAGGATCCACTGATCCGACACTCCTATCCGGCACCGCCGGACACCAGAGTGGATCTGTGGAAGCGGAATCCTCCGCAAAGCTCCAGAACACAATTAAACAAAATAATAAACAGAAGCGGACAAGCCGCAACACACGGCTGCGCCGCGACTCACGAACACCACCAGATGTTAAAGGTGCTCGGTCAGACTCCAGGAACAGATGGTAACTTCCGAGTACAGGATCTCTGAGGACAGGAACAACCGAAAAGACCGGGACTGGGAACTCTCTGCAGCAGACACAGGCAAACAGGAAGCTATCACCGGCGTCTGTAAGAAGTCCTGAGGGTGCCTTTATTCAGGCACCCTCCAATCAGGATCCAGACAGGACAATCAATTAGAAATGCCGTGCAGCTTGCATGCTGCACGGCCAGCACATAATCAGGGTAATGAGAATAGACCCAGCAACGGGGAACGCGGCTGAACGTGGCGTCCCCGTTGCTAAGGTCAGAGCGGCTCCGTGCGCCCGGCGTCTTAGCGTTGCCAGGGAGCCGGCGGCTGGACGCGCACGGCGTCCCTGGTTGCTAGGCGCCGGGCCGCACGGCCGAGCGGACCCCGGCGCCTAACACAGTGTCAGTTACGCATAATTCCCCTTGTAGTGTCAGTTACGCATAATTCCCCTTGTAGTGCAGTGCCAGTTACGCATAACTCCCCTTGTAGTGTCAGTTACGCATAATTCCCCTTGTAGTGTCAGTTACGCATAATTCCCCTTGTAGTGCAGTGTCAGTAACGCATAACTCCCCTTGTAGTGTCAGTTACGCATAATTCACCTTGTAGTGTCAGTTACGCATAATTTCCCTTGTAGTGTCAGTTACGCATAATTCCCCTTGTAGTGCAGTGTCAGTTACGCATAACTCACCTTGTAGTGTCAGTTACGCATAATTCACCTTGTAGTGTCAGTTACGCATAATTCCCCTTGTAGTGCAGTGTCAGTTACGCATAATTCCCCTGGCTTTTAGTGCAGTGTCAGTTACGCAAAATTCCCCTTGTAGTGCCAGATACACTTGATGCCCCCTGTAGTGCCAGTCACTAGTAATGCCCCCACAATACTGCAACTTTGCCCCTCACCCGTGTCCTGTGTGCAGTGCAGCAGGCGCCGGAGCTATTGAGGCTGCTTCCCTGGGAGAAGGAGGAGGAGAGCACCACACGCCGCTGGTTACCCTGTAGATGGCAGCGCTGGGGAGGCCGGAGAGACAAGTGTGGCAGCAGATAATCAGCGGCGGCGGACCCGGAGGCGGTGGTAAGGCCGGAGCTGGGAGTGCATTGCTGGCTCCAAGCTCCGGCCTTACCACCGCCTCCGGGTCCGCCGCCGCTGATTATCTGTTGCCACACTTGTCTCTTCGGCCTCCCCAGCGCTGCCAGCAATGCACTCCCAGCTCCGGCCTTACCACCGCCTCCGGGTCCGCCGCCGCTAGTTATCTGCTGCCAGACTTGTCTCTTTGGCCTCCCCAACGCTGCCAGCAATGCACTCCCAGCTCCGGGCTTACCTCCGGGTCTGCCGCCGCCGCTGATTATCTCCTGCCACACTTGTCTCTCCAGCCTCCTCGCCACAGCCAGCTACAGGGTAACGGAAAGCACCGGGTACGGGCGGCTCCTATCAAGAGGGCTCACTTCAACATCAAGAGTCAGTCAGGCGGGATGAAGAGAGGGGAGGGAGCCTTGTTACGCCGCCTCATATAGGTGATTGGACCAGCGGATCCAGCCTGGATCCACTGTCCAATCCCTGTCAACGAGGCACATGTACATGTGCCGCTTTCACAGCTTTTTTCAATGGGCTTTTACAGCCCAGTGTTTGGCTCCACCTACCCGCTCTATCCCCGTTACCATTGTAAACGGGAGGCACTTGCTATCAGTGCCTCCCAAACCAATTTAATGTCATAAAATGATCAGAATAATATAAAGAAGACACTTATGACACAGAATCTGTGTCATAAGTATCTTCTGTGTATTATTGTAATCATGAATGACAGGGGAGGCACTGCCTCCCCTGCCTCCCCTGACTGCACATCCCTGATACACCTTATACACACAGCCTGAAGGTCATTTTAGCCAATATTTTTTATAACTTTGTGCATTAAACAAAGTGTGTCTACATTCACACAAAACATTTATGTTTCATATACAACTTATACACACAGCCTGAAGGTCATTTAATACAATATTTTTAATAACTTTGTGTATTAAACAAAGTTTGTGTACATTGAGCCATCAAAAAACAAAGGTTTCACTTTCTCACTCTCACTCAAAAAAGTTCGTATTTCGGAATATTCCGTATTTCGGAATATTTGGATATGGGATACTCAACCTGTATTGTTAAGATAACATGTAATAAACAAATGAACATTGCAACCTCTCAGAGTAATAACTTGCCCTTACAAATATGGTTCCTTTCTACTTGTGTACTGTCATTGATCAGATCCAAAGCAGAACAAGAGACTTTTACAGCACAGTTTAGTGTTTCATATTAAGCCTCTGATTTAAATGATTACATTGTTCCACACTATGAGCTGTACATTGGGTAATTTAGCAAAGACAATAAGCTCTTATTCTTCCATGATAATGTCATCTCTCCAGGCAAGATCCCTCATTACATAGCTGAAATATTTCCATTAGAGCATGTTCAACTTTGTTATCTCCTCTGAACTATTCTCCATCATCAAACAAAGCCTCGTAACAAATGTACATTTAGTCATGTAATACAATTATTACTAAAATGTGTAAATATTTAAAGCTATCAGGCATTATTATAATAATGGCTTAAGGTATGTAATTGGGTTAAGCCAGTTATTTTAATAGAAAATATTAACAAAAATATCTTTGTCATTGTGTCTTATAAATTTCAGTTTGATGACATGCACACATTCATGGAAAATACATATTCTATTTTATCATAATGTGTGTGTATATGGTCTTTAGTAGACTGTGCATTTATGTTTCAACACAATGGGGTAGATTCAATTCAGCGCAAATTAAACAGTTGCAGGAAAGAGCTCCGGGAACTATTCAATTCAGAGCAATGTAATGCCCAACGAGAGGATTTCTTCTTGCACCCCTCCTGAGGTGTGAGCAGGAATTTCGACAAAACTACTGGCGCAATGCTGTTTTCTGACCTTAGCCTAACAGAAACAACATCATGCCCGACACTTAAGTTGGAGAATGTTGGTTCTCTCGACTACACACCATGTTTAAGGCGTGAGAACTAGCATTCTCCGACATAACAGTGCGCTGACTTGAATAGCTCCAGGACTTCCTTCCCAGTGCTATTAATTTGCGCTGAATTAAATCGATCCCAATGTGTCTTTTTCAGGAGTGGGGCATACTGTTAAGGCTTGGCTCTTCTCTGGATCTCTATGGGAGCAGTACATTCCCCAGTAGATGATATTAATCTTTTGGAAGACTGCTGTGATTTGACTAAAAGTGTAAATCTACTCTCCCTTTTCCTATTGGTGGTCTGGGGTTCAGGTATTGCAATGTACTGAAAACCGTAGAGCATGTGTCCCATCTAAACCATTAGTTTGCAAACTTACTTTTATTTATGGTACTGTAGGTATATGTTACAGAGAAATTAAACGGTGTAGAATCCATTGTGCAATCCATGGGTGAGGTAGTTAATGTGACCACGGTCAGTGTGACTATGCCCCCCAGGGTGCCTGCCACCACCCACCACAGGAATGCATTCCAGAATGGGGAGAGGCCGTGTCCCCTCCAGTGGGCATATCCACCCAGTATTAAGGTCTGCTTGATCTCTCTGTAGACATAGTTATACAGTAGGACAGACAATATGAAGTTTGTGATTATATACAGTGCAGTGGTATTTTAGTATCCTGCACCAGACTTGAAATATAATTATTGATACTTTCAATTCGTAAAGAACCAGCCACTAAAAATTAATCCTCTATAATAGGTTTATAGTTATACAGTAGGATAGACAACATGAAGTTTGTGATTATATACAGTACCAGAGATGTGTGGTTTCTTTAGAAATCTAAAACCTACCCAAATTTTACATATCTGAACCGAGTCCCGAGTCATATCTTCCCGTGGTTTGGAATATGGAATTCAAATTATAATTTTGAGTTTTGGATTGCAAAAATGACATGATATTAGCTGTTTTTATCCACTTTCAAAAAATCACGCCTACTCTACAGTATGCCGGCACTACCAACTCTATGCTTAGAGAGACACGCCTACTCATGCTTAGAGAGACACGCCTACTCATAGAGAGACATGCCTACTCATACCGGCTCTATGCTTAGAGAGACACGCCTGCTCATGCTTAGAGAGACACGCCTACTCATAGAGAGTCACACCTACTCATACCTACTCTATGCTTAGAGAGACACGCCTACTCATATATTTACGTTTCTACAGTATGCCGACACTACCGACTCTATGCTTAGAGAGACACACCTACTCATACATTTACATTTCTACAGTATGCCGGCACTACCGACTCTATGCTTAGAGAGACACACCTACTCATACATTTACGTTTCTACACTTCAGACTGTTCAGTTCCTGTTTTGACGTCACAAACACGCCCTGCGTTCACCCAGCCACGCCTGCATTTTCCTGGCACGCCTGCATTTTTTCAAACACTCCCTGAAAACGGTCAGTTGACACCCAGAAACGCCCACTTCATGTCAATCATTCTACGGTCAGCAGTGCGATTGAAATGCTTCACTAGACCTTGAGTGAAACTACATCGTTCGTTGCAATAGTACGACGCGTGTGCGCATTGCGCCATATACGCATGCACAGAAGTGCAGTTTTTTGCCTCATCACTGCACAGCGAACGAATGCAGCTAGCGATCAACTCAGAATGACCCCCTCTGTCTGGTGGTTCTACATTAGTAACTGCTTTTATAGATGTCTGTCTCAGATATTATAGTAACAGGTCTGTTGGCATGCAAGTTTAGAGTAGGATAACATCAAAACACTGTTCTGTATCATCTGGATAAAAAATCTGAATGATTACAGATGAGTTTAACAACTACTATAAACCAGTATGTTGCCTTGAAATGGTGTGTTTTAATTTAACAACAGATGAAAAGTCTTACTGGGAGATTTACTAAACAAAGATTTTATATGTAGTTTGTAAACTGTAAGACTTACAGCAAAATTAAATATCAAACTGCATCATACCATTGTTTACATGAAAACAAATGAAATCATGCATTACAGTATATCAAACAGTAGTTTGAAAATCCACACATCGAGCCACCAGCAAAGTACAGGAATTCCAGACCTGCTTTTGATAGTGAGATACTGAGATTGCTCAAATTTTAGCTCATTGGAATAAGATACATATCAAAATATCTAGAAACCTATCTATAACTGAGAGAGTCTCAAGATGGCACTTTTGAGAATGTTGTGGGACCAGGTGGGTGAGGTTGGTGGCATGTTTGTGTACAGATTGTGGAGGAGGAAAGTCAAAGGAAGAAGGGGGAGCAACAAGATGTGGCGTGTATGAACTAGAATCTGGATAATTAGACCACGCTTGGCCCTGGATACCTCTTTCACACCAGGAGGTTGTTCAAATGTTTTGCATTAACCACAGAAACTCCATGAAAATGTATGAGTAGGCGTGTCTCTCTAAGCATAGACTCGGTAGTGCCAGCATACTGTATAATGTAAATATATGAGTAGGCGTATCTCATTAAGCATAGAGTTGGTAGTGCCGGCATACTGTACAAATGTAAATATATGAGTAGGCGTGTCTCTCTAAGCATAGAGTCGGTAGTGCCAGCATACTGTACAAATGTAAATATATGAGTAGGCGTGTCTTTCTAAGCATAGAGTCGGTAGTGCCAGCATACTGTACAAATGTAAATATATGAGTAGGCGTGTCTCTCTAAGCATAAAGTCGGTAGTGCCAGCATACTGTACAAATGTAAATATATGAGTAGGCGTGTCTCTCTAAGTATAGAGTCGGTAGTGCCGGCATACTGTACAAATGTAAATATATGAGTAGGCGTGTCTCTCTAAGCATAGAGTCGGTAGTGCCGGCATACTGTAGAAATGTAAATGTATGACTAGGTGTGTCTTTCTAAGCATAGAGTCAGTAGTGCCGGCATACTGTAGAAACGTAAATATATGAGTAGGCATGTCTCTCTAAGCATAGCGTCGGTAGTGTCAGCATACTGTAGAAACGTAAATATATGAGTAGGTGTGTCTCTCTAAGCATAGAGTCGGTAGTGCCGGCATACTGTAGAAACATAAATATATGAGCAGGCGTGTCTCTCTAAGCATAGAGTCGGTAGTGTCGGCTTACTGTAGAAATTAAATATATGAGTAGGCGTGTCTCTCTAAGTATAAAGTCTGTAGTGCCGGCATACTGTAGAAACGTAAATATATGAGTAGGCGTGTCTCTCTAAGCATAGAGTCGGTAGTGCCGGCATACTGTAGAAACGTAAATGTATGAGTAGGCGTGTCTCTCTAAGTATAGAGTCGGTAGTGTCAGCATACTGTAGAAACATAAATATATGAGTAGGCGTGTCTCTCTAAGCATATAGTCGGTAGTGCTGGCATACTGTAGAAACGTAAATGTACGAGTAGGTGTGTCTCTCTAAGCATAGAGTCGGTAGTGCCGGCATACTGTAGAAACGTAAATGTATGAGTAGGCGTGTCTCTCTAAGCATAGAGTCAGTAGTGCCGGCATACTGTAGAAACGTAAATATATGAGTAGGCGTGTCTCTCTAAGCATAGAGTCGGTAGTGCCGGCATACTGCAGAAACGTAAATATACGAGAAGGTGTGTCTCTCTAAGCACAGAGTCGGTAGTGCTGGCATACTGTAGAAACGTAAATGTATGAGTAGGCGTGTCTCTCTAAGCATAGAGTCGGTAGTGCCGGCATACTGTAGAAGTGTAAATGTATGAGTAGGTGTGTCTCTCTAAGCATAGAGTCGGTAGTGCCTGCATACTGTAGAAACGTAAATGTATGAGTAGGCGTGTCTCTCTAAGCATAGAGTCGGTAGTGCCGGCATACTGTAGAAATGTAAATGTATGAGTAGGCGTGTCTCTTTAAGCATAGAGTCGGTAGTGCCGGCATACTGTAGAAACGTAAATATATGAGTAGGCGGGTCTCTCTAAGCATAGAGTCAGTAGTGCCGGCATACTGTAGAAACGTAAATATATGAGTAGGCGTGTCTCTCTAAGCATAGAGTCGGTAGTGCCGGCATACTGCAGAAACGTAAATATACGAGAAGGTGTGTCTCTCTAAGCATAGAGTCGGTAGTGTCAGTATACTGTACAAATGTAAATATATGAGTAGGCGTGTCTCTCTAAGCATAGAGTCGGTAGTGCCGGCATACTGTAGAAGTGTAAATGTATGAGTAGGCGTGTCTCTTTAAGCATAGAGTCGGTAGTGCCGGCATACTGTAGAAGTGTAAATGTATGAGTAGGTGTGTCTCTCTAAGCATAGAGTCGGTAGTGCCTGCATACTGTAGAAACGTAAATGTATGAGTAGGCGTGTCTCTCTAAGCATAGAGTCGGTAGTGCCGGCATACTGTAGAAATGTAAATGTATGAGTAGGCGTGTCTCTTTAAGCATAGAGTCGGTAGTGCCGGCATACTGTAGAAATGTAAATGTATGAGTAGGCGTGTCTCTCTAAGCACAGAGTCGGTAGTGCTGGCATACTGTAGAAACGTAAATATATGAGTAGGCGTGTCTCTCTAAGCATAGAGTTGGTAGTGCCGGCATACTGTAGAAACGTAAATATATGAGTAGGCGGGTCTCTCTAAGCATAGAGTCAGTAGTGCCGGCATACTGTAGAAACGTAAATATATGAGTAGGCGTGTCTCTCTAAGCATAGAGTCGGTAGTGCCGGCATACTGCAGAAACGTAAATATACGAGAAGGTGTGTCTCTCTAAGCATAGAGTCAGTAGTGTCGGCAGTAGCGGATCTTGCCACGGGCAAGCAGGACTTTTGCCCGGGGCGCCACCTTCCGGAGGGCACCGCACCATGACAAGATTCGCTGCTGCTGTGCCCCCCGCTGCCGCTGCCCGCTGTCCCACTGCCCGCTGTGAAGGGAAACTAGACGCTACGCGTCTAGTTTCCCTTCGTGGAGAGGACCTTTACTGTAATGATGTGCGGTGCACGTTGACGTCATCGCGCACCGCACAGCAAAGGTCCTCTCCACGAAGGGAACTAGACGGGAACTAATATTCAAACAAAACCACATAATTTAGGTGTCAGTGGACTGCTTACGCTATTACCCAAAATTTCTGAACTTGACAATGACATATGATGAATGCGCTGCAGGTGATGTGTTATGTTCCTAGGTGGTTAACGTCCTTACCCCTACTTATTATGGATTGACAAAGGCAACAGATGACTTGACACCTGGGCCAGTATTTACTAAGAATCCGAGTTTGTCCGATTTGTGTTTTTTTTTCTAAGTCCCAATCCGGGAATTCACTAAGCACCAATCTCGGCAGTGTTTGGACTATTCGTAATGGTTTGATTGACAACGTTCAGAAATACGAATGAATAGACCATCGGTCAAACGTAGCTGTTATTTCATAGAATACGGGCATTCACTATTCATTCGTATTTGGGTGTTAGTTTCTGAGTGCTCAAGTGCGGGTCTGTTTTTTTTCGATTCGTTAAAAAAAGCAGCAAAAAAATAGACCTTCTTTTTCCAGTCGAGTTTGGATAACTATGCACGGATCAGTGAGATCTGTGCATGGTTATCTATGGGAAAGGGTCTGTTTAGTGTAAAAACTGGGGGAAAAAATTGCGTGGGGTCCCCCCTCCTAAGCATAACCAGCCTCGGGCTCTTTGAGCCGGTCCTGGTTGAAAAAATATGGGGGGGGAAATGACAGGGGTTCCCCCATATTTAATCAACCAGCACCGGGCTCTGCGCCTGGTCCTGGTTCCAAAAATATGGGGGACAAAATGCGTAGGGGTCCCCCGTATTTTTGAAACCAGCACCAGGCTCCACTAGCCAGGTACATAATGCCACAGCCGGGGGACACTTTTATACTGGTCCCTGCAGCCCTGGCATTACATACCCAACTAGTCACCCCTGGCCGGGGTACCCTGGAGGAGTGGGAACCCCTTAAATCAAGGGGTCCCCCCCCTCCAGCCACCCAAGGGCCAGGGGTGAAGCCCGAGGCTGTCCCCCCCATCCAAGGGCGGCGGATGGGGGGCTGATAGCCTTTTGAAAAAATGTGAATATTGTTTTTAGTAGCAGTACTACAAGTCCCAGCAAGCCTCCCCCGCAAGCTGGTACTTGGAGAACCACAAGTACCAGCATGCGGTGGAAAACTGGGCCCGCTGGTACCTGTAGTACTACTACTAAAAAAATACCCCCAAAAAAACAGGACACACACACCGTGAAAGTATAAGTTTATTACATACATGCACACCTCCATACACACATACTTACCTATGTTCCCACGAGGCTCGGTCCTCTTCTCCATGTAGAATCCTTGGGGTACCTGTGAAAAAAATTATACTCACATAATCCAGTGTAGAATCAGACCTTTGAATAATCCACGTACTTGGCAAAATAATAAAACGGAAACCCGACCACGCACTGAAAGGGGTCCCATGTTTACACATGGGACCCCTTTCCCCGACTGCCAGGACCCCCCCTGACTCCTGTCAAAGAGGGTCCCTTCAGCCAATCAGGGAGCGCCACATCGTGGCACTCTCCTGATTGGCTGTGTGCTCCTGTAGTGTCTGTCAGGCAGCACACGGCACAGATACAATGTTGCGCCTATGTGCTCCATTGTAGCCAATGGTGGGAACTTTGCGGTCGTGGCGCTCCCTGATTGGCTGAAGGGACCCTCTTTGACAGGAGTCAGGGGGGGTCCTGGCAGTCGGGGAAAGGGGTCCCATGTGTCTCTCTAAGCATAGAGTCGGTAGTGCCGGCATACTGCAGAAACGTAAATATACGAGAAGGTGTGTCTCTCTAAGCATAGAGTCAGTAGTGTCGGCAGTAGCGGATCTTGCCACGGGCAAGCAGGACTTTTGCCCGGGGCGCCACCTTCCGGAGGGCACCGCACCATGACAAGATTCGCTGCTGCTGTGCCCCCCGCTGCCGCTGCCCGCTGTCCCACTGCCTGCTACGCGTCTAGTTTCCCTTCGTGGAGAGGACCTTTACTGTAATGATGTGCGGTGCACGTTGACGTCATCGCGCACCGCACAGCAAAGGTCCTCTCCACGAAGGGAACTAGACGGGAACTAATATTCAAACAAAACCACATAATTTAGGTGTCAGTGGACTGCTTACGCTATTACCCAAAATTTCTGAACTTGACAATGACATATGATGAATGCGCTGCAGGTGATGTGTTATGTTCCTAGGTGGTTAACGTCCTTACCCCTACTTATTATGGATTGACAAAGGCAACAGATGACTTGACACCTGGGCCAGTATTTACTAAGAATCCGAGTTTGTCCGATTTGTGTTTTTTTTTCTAAGTCCCAATCCGGGAATTCACTAAGCACCAATCTCGGCAGTGTTTGGACTATTCGTAATGGTTTGATTGACAACGTTCAGAAATACGAATGAATAGACCATCGGTCAAACGTAGCTGTTATTTCATAGAATACGGGCATTCACTATTCATTCGTATTTGGGTGTTAGTTTCTGAGTGCTCAAGTGCGGGTCTGTTTTTTTTCGATTCGTTAAAAAAAGCAGCAAAAAAATAGACCTTCTTTTTCCAGTCGAGTTTGGATAACTATGCACGGATCAGTGAGATCTGTGCATGGTTATCTATGGGAAAGGGTCTGTTTAGTGTAAAAACTGGGGGAAAAAATTGCGTGGGGTCCCCCCTCCTAAGCATAACCAGCCTCGGGCTCTTTGAGCCGGTCCTGGTTGAAAAAATATGGGGGGGGAAATGACAGGGGTTCCCCCATATTTAATCAACCAGCACCGGGCTCTGCGCCTGGTCCTGGTTCCAAAAATATGGGGGACAAAATGCGTAGGGGTCCCCCGTATTTTTGAAACCAGCACCAGGCTCCACTAGCCAGGTACATAATGCCACAGCCGGGGGACACTTTTATACTGGTCCCTGCAGCCCTGGCATTACATACCCAACTAGTCACCCCTGGCCGGGGTACCCTGGAGGAGTGGGAACCCCTTAAATCAAGGGGTCCCCCCCCTCCAGCCACCCAAGGGCCAGGGGTGAAGCCCGAGGCTGTCCCCCCCATCCAAGGGCGGCGGATGGGGGGCTGATAGCCTTTTGAAAAAATGTGAATATTGTTTTTAGTAGCAGTACTACAAGTCCCAGCAAGCCTCCCCCGCAAGCTGGTACTTGGAGAACCACAAGTACCAGCATGCGGTGGAAAACTGGGCCCGCTGGTACCTGTAGTACTACTACTAAAAAAATACCCCCAAAAAAACAGGACACACACACCGTGAAAGTATAAGTTTATTACATACATGCACACCTCCATACACACATACTTACCTATGTTCCCACGAGGCTCGGTCCTCTTCTCCATGTAGAATCCTTGGGGTACCTGTGAAAAAAATTATACTCACATAATCCAGTGTAGAATCAGACCTTTGAATAATCCACGTACTTGGCAAAATAATAAAACGGAAACCCGACCACGCACTGAAAGGGGTCCCATGTTTACACATGGGACCCCTTTCCCCGACTGCCAGGACCCCCCCTGACTCCTGTCAAAGAGGGTCCCTTCAGCCAATCAGGGAGCGCCACATCGTGGCACTCTCCTGATTGGCTGTGTGCTCCTGTAGTGTCTGTCAGGCAGCACACGGCACAGATACAATGTTGCGCCTATGTGCTCCATTGTAGCCAATGGTGGGAACTTTGCGGTCGTGGCGCTCCCTGATTGGCTGAAGGGACCCTCTTTGACAGGAGTCAGGGGGGGTCCTGGCAGTCGGGGAAAGGGGTCCCATGTGTAAACATGGGACCCTTTTCAGTGCGTGGTCGGGTTTCCGTTTTATTATTTTGCCAAGTACGTGGATTATTCAAAGGTCTGATTCTACACTGGATTATGTGAGTATAATTTTTTTCACAGGTACCCCAAGGATTCTACATGGAGAAGAGGACCGAGCCTCGTGGGAACATAGGTAAGTATGTGTGTATGGAGGTGTGCATGTATGTAATAAACTTATACTTTCACGGTGTGTGTGTCCTGTTTTTAGGGGGTATTTTTTTTAGTAGTAGTACTACAGGTACCAGCGGGCCCGGTTTTCCACCGCATGCTGGTACTTGTGGTTCTCCAAGTACCAGCTTGTGGGGAGGCTTGCTGGGACTTGTAGTACTGCTACTAAAAACAATATTCACATTTTTTCAAAAGGCAATCAGCCCCCCATCCGCTGCCCTTGGATGGGGGGGACAGCCTCGGGCTTCACCCCTGGCCCTTGGGTGGCTGGAGGGGGGACCCGTTGATTTAAGGGGTTCCCACTCCTCCAGGGTACCCCGGCCAGGGGTGACTAGTTGGGTATGTAATGCCAGGGTCGCAGGGACCAGTATAAAAGTGTCCCCCGGCTGTGGCATTATGTACCTGGCTAGTGGAGCCCGGTGCTGGTTTCAAAAATACGGGGGACCCCTACGCTTTTTGTCCCCCGTATTTTTGGAACCAGGACCAGGCGCAGAGCCCGGTGCTGGTTTATTAAATATGGGGGAACCCCTGTCATTTTTTCCACCATATTTTTTCAACCAGGACTGGCTCAAAGAGCCCGAGGCTGGTTGTGCTTAGGAGGGGGGACCCCACGCTATTTTTTCTGAATTTTTAAGACATTAATCAACTTTTTAAGGTACACAATGAAGCCCTGCACGGATCTCACAGATCCGGCCGGGATTCCTTGTGTTTTGTCAGGCAGTGTTTTACTCATCACTCCCGTAAAACACTGCCTGATATTACGAATCACATCGACATCGGAAAAAACGATTGTGTAAAACTCGGCAGCTTAGTGAATGATCGTATCAGGATTCAAAAAGTTGCAGTAAAATGCACCCGATACCATTCGAGTTCAAACACCCTTCAAAACAGCCAAAACACAAATCTTTGTAAATATACCCCCTGTTGTCCGGATTTGTGGAGAAATAATTCCACACGAAGAGGTGGCTTTTTTGGTATTTTGCCCAGGCATGACAATTGCTTTTTCATTCCATGACCAACAACTGTCTTCACTGGTGCCTTATTCAAACAAACCACATCACCATCATAATCCTCATCATCAACTTCCTCCGCAGCGCCAGCTACACCCATATCCTCCTCATCCTAGTGTACTTCTACAGTGACATCCTCAATCTCAATATCAGCAACTGGACTGGTGGTGCTCCTCCCAGCACTTGCAGTGGGCGTGCAAACGGTGGTAGGAGCCTCCTCTTACCATACAGTGTTGTGAAGGTCAGGCCTAGACATTGCAACCGCAGACAGTGCCAGTACCCCTGTATTTTCAAAACACCCTGTAAGTTTACAGCATATGAGACAGGACCAGTGTACATTGATTTTCACTGCACCCTAGAATAATTACAGCATACAAGACAGGGCCAGTGTACATTGGTTGTCGTTGCACCCTAGAATAATTACAGCATACAAGACAGGGCCAGTGTATATTGATTTTCACTGCACCCTAGACTAATTACAGCATACAAGGCAGGGCCAATATACATTGATTTCCACTTCACCTAGAATAATTACAGCATACAAGACAGGGCCAGTGTACATTGATTTTCACTGCACCCTAGAATAGTTACAGCATACAAGACAGGGCCAGTGTACATTGGTTTTCACTGCACCCTAGAATAATTACAGCATACAAGACAAGGCCAGTGAACATTGATTTTCACTGCACCCATGCATTTTTACAACATATAGGACCGGTGTAATGTTATTTGAACAGCAACACCCCTATATTTTACAGCATACAAGAGCAGTGTGCTATTAATTTTTAACAACTGCACCTCTGAATTTTTACAACATTCAGGGCCAGCAGCACCCTTATATTTTACAGCATACCGTAGTGTGCTTTTCATTTTTACCAACTACACCTCTGAATTTTTAAAACATACAGGGCCAGTGTAATGTTATTTGAACAGCAACATACCTATATTTTACAGCATACAGCAGTGTGCTTTTAATTTTTAACTGCACCCTGAATTATTACAACATTCAGGCCAGCAGCACCCCTATATTTTACAGCATACCGTAGTGTGCTTTTAATTTTTAACAACTACACCTCTGAATTTTTAAAACATACAGGGCCAGCAGCACCCCTATATTCCCTATATTTTACAGCATACAGCAGTGTGCTTTTAATTTTTAACAACTGCACCCCAGAATTTTTGCAACATACATGGCCAGTGTAATGTTATTTGAACAGCAACACCCCAATATTTTACAGCATACAAGAGCAGTGTGCTTTTAATTTTTACCAACTGAACCTCTGAAGTTTTACAACATACAGGGCCAGCAGCACCCCTATATTTTACAGCATACAGCAGTGTGCTTTTAATTTTTAACAACTGCACCCCTGAATTTTTACAACATACAGGGCCAGCAGCACCCCAATATTTTACAGCATACAGGAGCAGTGCACTTTTAATTTTTAACAACTGCCAGCAGCACCCCTATATGTTAAATCATGCAGGAGCAGTCTGCTTTTAATTTTTAACTGCACCCCTGAATTTTTACAACATGCAGGGCCAGCAGCACCACTGTATTTTACAGCATACAGGAGGACAGTGCCGCTGCACCCTGTACAACACAGTGACAGCCAGTATAGCAACACCCATGTACAGCTGCAGTACATAAAACACCAGTCACAGCCAGCACAGACAGAACACCACAGTGACTGCAGCAGCACCCCTACAGAGCACACACTAACCCCCATATGCCACCACCCACAGAGAGAGACAGAGGTCCAAGTCCAGTGTGAAAATAGCGGCAACACTCGGCTGTTCATATGGAATCCAAAATCCGCAAGATTCAGACAGTGGGATAATGACGTTTTGCCTCGTTCTGGTTTCCACGTCTGACGGGAAGTCTAGAGTCAGACTCGGATTCAGGCTCGGAGCATGAAGTTCGGGGGGGTTCGGTTCTCAGGGATCCGAACCCGCTCATTTCTATTCATAACCAACTGACATATTAATAAAACACATCGCTTAATGTAAAAAAGAAGAAAAAACTAAAAGGTAACAGGACAACAGAAAAGCATAAGACAACTTTCTGATAATGCTAATTAACAAGTACAAAACAAAGGTATTTTTAGCTGAAAATCTGCAGCTTTGTGTAAATCGTATGTGGTATGTTGCACTCTGCATGCAGTATCTGTATGCATTCTAAGACTTTGCAAACCGCCACATATTGTTTGCACTTTCATTTTTCATCCTCCAAACTGCAGTTTAGTAAATCCTATGGTTTGGCAGAGAAATCTGCATGAGATGTGTGGTGATTTTCAGAATGCATAACAAACTTCTGCTTAGTACTGTAAATCTCCACCTTAATCTTATATGGTAAATTTCGTTATTTAAATTTTGTACGATCACGATGAAATAAACATAATCCAAAATAATGTATTTATTAATTGAATACTGTACATTTTGAAATTCAGTTAAATTATATTTTATGGATTGTTTAAAAAATTATAATACATACATTTAATGGGAAATGGAGACATATTTCTTTGAAGAGTGGTGCACATTTTAAACACATTAATCCTTGTATTTAGTGCATACTGTAGTTTGTTCCACTAGCTATTTCAAGTCAATAAGTATCCTTAGTATGTATCATACGTATGTACACTAATCCTTTTAAAATAGAAAAGAAAGAACTGATTGAGAGGCACACTTTGGTCTTTATAAAATATTTCCGCTATTTTAGAGAGCTGGCTCTAGAGATTTGAGGGAAGTTTTGAAGACGTGGGCTGGTGAAAATCTAACAGTGGCTTTGGTTTGTTGATACATGAAATTATACGACTTGGAAGATCTGCAATCATTTCCAACAAATTGAAGAGTAGGGAAAGCAGATGGAAAATATGATGAACTAATACTGCATTCTTTAAACCCTAATGTTACCTTTCCTGTGGATTAGATTCATAGGGAAAATGCTCCATCCCAGTAACATATTTCTAAAAATCAAGTAAAAAGTGTATTAAATATTGTTTTCAAATTCATTGCTTAAATTAATTCACTTCAATAACCTAGGATTTAATTTATTGGGAGTGATAGTGAGGATGACTGTATTTTTTCATTAATTCAGTAAATGTAAATGATTCTTATCTATATCTCAGGTTGAACAGTTTTGGGGGATTTCCCCACATATGTCCGATTCTGTGGAGGAATGAAAATGCTGTGTGAGATTAAGGACCACACACAAGAGTTTTTATCCAAGTAAAAGAAATATAAGATACAGGATCACAGATGCACTAAAAACTCAGCCCAGTGTTTAGATGCCAAATAACAAGATAATGATCATATGTGAAAAGCAGATTAAATGTATAAAAAAAAGAAAACCTTGGAATGTCAGTACAGTATGCATGTCCCAGATGGATAAGAGCCAACATTATATTAATACAGCTTCAGACTGGGACATTAAAGGCTCACCAAATAAACTTATGATAGTGACCCATTTAATAGCAAGTAAAACCCATGCAAGACAAGGCTACAGGTTAACTACAATGCTTAAATAAAGCATTTGCATTACTTTAGTTAACATGGATACATTATTTTCCACTGACATATAGCAGCCATGGAAACTGCACAAATCCCCACTGCCTGTGGTCAGGGCCGAAACTAGGATTTTCGACACCTGGGGCAAGGCAGTAATTTGGCACTCCCCAAAACACACAAAAAAACAAAACAAAAATAAAAAACAAACAAAAAAACAAACAAACCTTATCAGACTAAAATAATCAGATTATCGACAATTTTTAAAAAAGGTGATACTATTGGACAATATACCCCTATGTGCCTCAAATGCCCTATGTGTCACATGCCCCGCCAGTGTGTTCAACCACATGCTCCTCTGTGTGACCCCATACATTGCACTATATCATAACACTTCATCACTTCACTACATTTCCCTATCCACTGCACTACATGCCCCTATCCACTGCACTACATCAATATACTATATCCCCTACATGCTGAACTACATCACTACAATACATGCCCCTATAAACTGCACTACATACCCTATATACTACACTACATCCCCTTATATGCTACACCACATTAGTGCACCACATGCCCCTAAATACTGAAATACATTACTACACTACATACCCTATATGGTACACTACATCACTGCACTACATCCCCCTATAAGCTACACCAAATCCCTCCCATCAGGGAGCTAAAGTGGAGATTGATACTGCTAACTGGAAGCGCAGTGCACTTCTATAGCTTGTACGGTGCACCGCACGCTAGTCGCAGCACTGCATGGTAAAGAAGAGAGTTTAAGACAGTAGCCGACATAGGAGAGATCCCAGGTACTGGAGCTCACCTGCACAGCGTCGGAGCCAGCTGTGGGCAGACAGGTGGGTCAGATACAATGCCCTGGGAGCTGTCTGCTGTCTCCCTGGAGCAGCACAGCACTGCCGGTCAAAAAAAAACCCATGTTCCTCTGTAACTCCTTGGCACCCCCTCAAATCCTGCACTCGGGGCGCATGTCCCCTTAGGCCCCCCCAGTTACGGCCCTGCCTGTGGTGTTTGTAGTACTATCATACTTAATTATATCCTTATATATAGTTTTATAGAAATATGAGAGATTGGCATAGGCGTGCGCAGGGGGGGTTCCTGGTGCGCACAGGCACCCCCTAATGTCTGTAACCCCCTCACACACACCTGCTGCTGCAGTATCAGTGATCAACGAGTGTGCTCATTTCTGTCCTCCCACCCACTGCGTCCGCCAACCCCTCCACTCAGTCTGGCTGTTATTCATTTTTATGGTGCAGCATCACTGACGTAATCCTACTCCCAGTTCCTCTAACCTGTGGGATGTGTCGTGATGATGTCATGCCGCGTGCATGGCCACTCATGCTCCCACCCACACTCTCTCTCCTCATCATATGCCAACGCCACAGAATACAGCGTTCCTCTTGGAGGAGGACAAATTCAATATCAATATATATTTTGAGAGATTAGGATATAACCTATGGTAATAAAATATACAAATTGAACATTTATTAAACAGATTTTATCTATCTATCTATCTATCTATCTATCTATCTATCTATGCATCAATTCTCTATATTATTTAGTTTGCATTGAGTGCCAATATGTGGTGGTAGACACGCCTGATAGGTGGTGCTAGACACGCCCATTAGGTGGTGTTAAACATGCCCAATAGGCGGTGCTAAACACGTCCTTCTAATCGTGCACCCCCTAATAAAATGTCCTGCGCACGCCTATGGAGATTGGGCGCATATTTATAAATTTAAAACTCTGTCAATATAGTCACTTCAAATACATATCGAGTAGCAGCTCCTATAAGACAATTTGGGTGTCAGTTATGTAAACAGAATATTTGTTACTTAGTTGAACAGCAACAACAAAAGAGGGCTTTAAAAATAAAAAAAATATAAATTTTAATCACATAAAATAGTAATATCATATTCAATAAAAAATCAAGTATAGTAAAATAAACCAGTATCAGTAGTTGAACTAGTATGAATGCAGTTTTTAAAAGTTTTGCTGTCCGTAATGCATATTTGTATCTGATCACTGTCCGTTTAAATAACCAGCAACTTTGTGAAGTTAGGTCTTAATATTTTTTTAGGAGTCTTAATTTAGATTTTGTTCAGGTCTCAAAATATAGTTTAGCCGGCTTGTATTGAAGTCCTTGAGCGGATAGTAAGTAGCTACCTTTATCTATATAAATCGCCAGGTGGTGTCTGCTCTAGTGAGATTAAATGGAGTGTTAATGGATAGTTTATATGTTCTCTCTCCGGGTATACAGTGTCATGAAAGTGTTAGTTAGTTAGTTAGTTAGTTAGTTAGTTAGTTAGTTAGTTAGTTGGATAACAGGTATTATATTATAGTGAGCAGTACACAAGTTTTTTTTAGATAGAATATGCTTATTTACCTTTGTAATTAATTAATTAATTGATTGGTTGTTAACTGTTTCTATAAGTGGCTTTTTATTA
Organism: Pseudophryne corroboree; assembly: GCF_028390025.1. NCBI lineage: Eukaryota > Metazoa > Chordata > Amphibia > Anura > Myobatrachidae > Pseudophryne > Pseudophryne corroboree. Next base: position 431,246,942 of record NC_086447.1, on the reverse strand, counting down.
TATTTTGTTATGATGTATTAATACCACTTACTGGTATACAAGTGGGATCCCTGCGGGGATAATGCACCTGACTGTCTACACTGTTCATTTATTATCATGTTGTTGTTTAACATGTCTGAATTGAATTATTGTGGAATTTGTGACATTGATGTTATTGCTATCACTGCTTTTAGGTTGCCTTGGCAACCAGCAATGATGCCTGCTGGACGGCCCGCTGTGACATCACTTCTGGTCATGTAACCAGGAGCCGGTCCGGAAGTGCCAGCAGTGGAAACCGGGCTGAGACGCAGTTGAGGGTGGCCTCTGTGTAAGTATTTATTTTGTTTGTGTTGCACTTTGCACTGTGTGTGTCCTTATGACGGGGTAACCCGAAACCTTGATAATAAAACACCGCTATTTACACTACGTTTGAGTCTCCAGAGTGCCGCTTAAAGTACAGTGGATATAGGTATGGGCAGCTAACTCAGTTGAAAGGCACCAGAGCTTTACTTTACCATAGCCTAGCGGAGAGTGCCGGACGTTTGTTTGTGTGTTAATGTATATATATATATATATATATATATACAGAGAGAGTTGTCAGCGCCAAGATGTAGTGCCCAATGTAAACACTAGTATTCAGACCAGATACAATAAGTACTGTCCCCTTAGTGACATACCCTATGTGTGGTAGGGCATCCGCTGTACCTTAAATAGAATAAGCACTGGTATAGGTGCTAACGATAAATTTTGGGGGGAAAGGGGGGGATAAGGTACTTCTAAGCAACCATCTGTATCATATGTAAGTAGGAAGACTCAGTACATTATATATAAAAATTATTACAAAATTTTAATTCACAAATGTATAGCACTAAAAAAAATTCACAGAGTAAAAATACGCCTAGGGCTTCATATATACATAAAATCATAAAACTTTGATGAAGTTTAATTGGACGAAATGCGTTGGTGACACCTGCTCTAACCCATCTTCTCACGTTAAGCTATATTTATTCTTCTTTTTGACATTGGTGTCTAAGTCTTATCTCTTTGGCTTATAGTATTATGTATGTACGAATTTATGTATATATGAAGCCCTATGTATATATGAAGCATATTTTTACTCTGTGAATTTTTTTTAGTGCTATACATTCGAGAATTACAATTTTTTTTATAATTTTTATATATAACGTACTGAGTCTTCCTACTTACATATGACACCGATGATCGCTTAGAAGTACCTTATCCCCCCTTTTTTCCCATATATACATACATACACATATATATATATATCAATGTGTATAAGGAGATTACATATATTTTAGCAAACAATATATGCATTTCAGTACAGCTTAGTTAACAATATGTATAAATATATATTGGCATCATAGAGAATTTATATTTGTTACTATTCATTAGGTACATGCCTTTTCTATATAGCTATGAACATTACTTGTGGAGATTATTATTTGAAGGGAGCTACTATGGCTCACTTGATAAGGCTCCAGACCACAACACAAGCGGTCAGACGATCGATAGCCAGACGAAATGTCATTCAATTTTAATATCTATTTATTTAGTTGTTATTTTATAGAAAGATGATAATTTTAGTATAATGAATTGATAATTATTTATTATTACTTAGCCACTTTTTATATTATTGCACAGGATATTTTAGACTAAACATCAAAATTATTTATAGTCCACAGATATTTCGATGGAACCCTAAATTGGTTTGTAAATTATCAATCCTAATTGATTATCTGTACATCTTAATTGTAGAGGGGAGAGCATTATATTTAAAGGCTAAGGACTAAGAACCACAAGTGTGAAGTGGTGATACTGGGAGATGCGTCATTTCCTACGTCAGGTGTCCCAGTAGCACTAACACCCCACACTTTATAGTTAAAATATAGTAGTAATAGGCAGTTAGCAATATTGTCATATAAAGTAGTTAACAAAATGATGGACCAAGAGGAGCAATAGTGGAGCGGCGGAGTAGAGCATATGCATGGTGGCAGAAATCATCTCACGTTAGTTTTTTCAACATCACTATCACCCCCCTAGACACATATGTACATATATATATATATATATATATATATATAAACCACAGCGCTCGCCAACCCAGAAGCGGGGTGCAATGTCTGCACTCACCACTCATAGGGTGGGGTGCATGTAGCCTATGGCCACCTGTTTGTATTTTCTGTTTGTATATATATATATATATATATATATATCAGGGGCATATCTAGAGAGGAGGGGACCCGTGTGCTGTCTCCGGGTGTGGTACACCTCCTCTACCTTCCCATTGCTGGCAGCAGCGCAGTTAGAGCACTAGAGACTCTGGCACTGTGCCAGAGTCTACAGCGCATGCGCAGTCTCCAAAAAAATGGTGCGGCATCCATTTTTTAGGAGACCTGCGCATGCGCTGTAGACTCTGCCACTGTGCCAGAGTCTCTAATGCTCAGACTAGGTGCTAACAGTGCTGCTGTGGCTGCCGACTATGGTGGCGAGAAAGGAGGTGGCCCACGCACGGACACCAGAAAGGTAAGTATATAAAAGAAATGGGTGCAGTGTAAGCTGTGCGGGCCCCCTCTGTGCGGGCACCGCACACACACTGCACCCATTATATATACGCCACTGATATATATATATATATATATATATATATATATAGCGGTCCAATGGAAAACGGCACTCAGAGATCATAAATCATAGAGAGAAGTTTTAATTCATAACATAACGTTTCGGGGCGGCAGTCTGAGGACGGGGCTTGCCGCCCCGAAACGTTATGTTATGAATTAAAACTTCTCTCTATGATTTATGATCTCTGAGTGCCGTTTTCCATTGGACCGCTATTTCTCTGCTTCAACGGGCACCGGAGCAAGTTGACGGTGAGATTTGAGTGCCGGCACACACTGGAAGGATATATATGTGTGTGTGTGTGTGTGTGTGTGTGTGTGTGTGTGTGTGTGTGTGTGTGTGTGTGTGTGTGTGTGTACACGTATATATAGAAATATGCGAAGGTTAGTGTAATGAAGAGTCTATACCATGAAACATAACTGAATGAACATCTAATTTAAATAAGAATGCAGGTATCAATACAGTAATAAAATTATAGTATGTCAAACCAAGTGCAACCTCAGAAGAGTGTGAATCAATGCAATTATTCAAGTGGAAAAAAACAGAGATGTACAGATTTTTCAATTTTCATAAAAGGACCTGTTAGTATGTATACAGGAACTAATTTATACAGTATGTTGTTCATCTCGATACTTTCATTGAATCCCATTAGAAACAGGATATTTAATTAGCACCTCCAGTATGCCTCTCTCTTACAGAGGAGATATTACCTATCGCCTCCTCTGGGGGTCCTACCAATATAATATATACACTGAATGGAGAGAACTTTTATGTCACCATTGTGTTCTTGATTAACATGTCTAGGGACACTACGAGTAGTTACTTTCTTGAGAATAAGTCTCCTGTGTTCCAAAAACCTTGTGTTAAGCGATCGGGTGGTCCTGCCCACATATTGAATGCCACAGATGCAGGTAAGTAAATATACAACAAATGTGTTCTGACAGTTAATAGGACCTACAATATCGAACTTAGTATTCTTTTGTATCTCTAGGGGAGGAAAATTGATAACTTTTATGTTTTATATAATTAAAAGTGATGCATCTTGATTTCCAGCATTTATAGCAACCCTTTTTAGTGATAGTAGTACTTGGACCACCAGGACCTAACAATTAAGAGTCAACTAGTGGTTTAAAGTGACTAGGAGAAAGATAATATGTTATATTGTTTGCTTTTCTATATACCACTTTGCTATCTTCTTCCAAGCATCTTGATAGTATTCTATCCATTTTCAAAACAGGAAAGTTTTTGTTCAGAATTTTTTTTAATCTTATTCGAGGAGTTGTTAAATCTAGGGACAAAAATAGGTTTACTTTGCTCCGATATAAATCAAGAGGCATCACTAGATGTAGCCAACATTAATAAGTCATCTCTATCTTTTTACGGCGTTCTTCCAGAGCTTTGTCTAGTATGTGTTTTGGGTACCCTTGATCACAGAATGATTGCGTTAATTCATTACTTTGGATAATGAACTCATTTAACTCTGAGGTACTGATTTTTAGGTATATTATTGAGCCAAGTCCTATAATGGCACTTGCATAAATTAGAAAGGTATTACAATCAACCTTTTTTCTACAGGTCTTTGTATGTATTGTTTTATTATTATCTCTGGCATGTAGCAATATCCAAGAATGTTATTTCCATTTCGTGAATAGTACTAGGGAAAGTGATACCAAAAGTGTTTGCGCTAAAAAAATCAACAAATGATTACCGATTGTGTGTCATGTTTCCAATTAATAAATAAATCATATATGTATCTCCCATACAGCATCAGGTTCAGCCCAAATGGTCCACCCCAGATATATTCTTTTTTGAGGTGTCCCAAACACTCAATACTGTATGCTAGCTATAACAGAAACATGGCTCACACAATCAGACACTGCCTCCCCTGCAGCACTGTCACATGGTGGCCTCCACTTCACACACACATCCAGGCCTGGCAGGAGGTGGGGGTTGGAATATTGCTGTCCAAATCTTAACCATTTTACCACCTGTTCCCTCACTCGCATTTACATCATTTACCATTTGAAGTACATTCTATTAGGATTTTCACCCCTTTCTCTCTGCGTGTTGCAGCTATGTATCGCCCACCTGGGCAACCCAAAAAGTTTCTGGAAGATTTTTCTGCTTGGCTCCCTCACTTTTTATCCTCTGACATCTCCACCATCATTATGGGTGATTTCAATATCTCTATTGACAGTCCACAATCTCCCCAAGCCTCTAAACTACTCTCTCTAACCTCCTCTCTTGGCCTCTCCCAATGGACTGACTCCCCTACTCATCAGGATGGCCACTGCCTTGATCTTGTATTCACCAGACTATGCTCTGTTTCTGAACTCACTAACACTCCTTTCCCTCTCTCAGATCACAACCTTATCACCTCCATGCTCTCCTCCATTACTTCATACTCAATGTCCCTGAAGTCTACCAAGCTGCCTCTAACCCGCAGAAATATTAACGCTATTAATTTTCAACAACTATCTACCTCACTGCAACCACTACTTTAACCAATTTCAACATTTACCTCTCCTGAGACTGCTCTATCACACCTTAACCAAACTCTAGAAACAGCACTCGATGAAGTGGCTCCGGCTAGCCATCACACTCAACATAAACTTAGATGTCAACCATGGCACTCTAAATACACAAGACACCTACAAAAACGCTCAGGTAAAGTAGAACACCAGTGGCGTAAATCTCGTAGTTCAAGTGACTTTCTCACAAATAAGACCGTGTACCACTCTTATCGTAATGCTCTGGCCAAACAAACATATTTCCAATCTCTCATCTCTGCCAAATCCTGTAAACCAAAAGCAACTTTTTAATACATTTAAATCACTTCTTGTCCCTTCCTCACCCAACACACCAGCCACTATCAGTATGCAAGATCTTGCTTCCTATTTCAAGGACAAGATTGAGAAGATCCGAAATGAAATGGTATGCTCTTCCACAGCCAGTGACCTGCTCAATTCCCTTCCTGAACCCGCTAACACCTTCTCTTCATTTGATCCCACAAGTGAAAATGAAGTATCTGCACTCTTCTCATCTGCCTACTCTACTACCTCTCCCCTTGACTTTATACTCTCACAATTTAATAAAGCTCTGTCTGCTGTGCTCGTCCCAACCTAAACTAAAATCTGTAATCTCTCTTTGTCTACTGGTATCTTTCCTTCTCTGCACAAGCATGCAGTGATTAATCCCATTCTGAAAGAACAAAACTCTGACCCTAACTCTCTCTCAAACTACCGTCCTATCTCTCAGCTCCAATGCCCCTCCAAGCTATTTGAGAGACTTGCCTACACTCACCTCACACACTTTATTAACTCACACAGCTTACTGGACCCACTTCAGTCAGGATTTCGTGCCCAACACTCCACAGAGACAGCACTGACTAAGGTAGTGAATGATTTGGTCACTGCTAAATCTAAAGGCCATTACTCACTACTTATTCTCCTTGATCTCTCTGCTGCTTTGACACTGCTGACCACTCTCTTCTCATACAAACACTACAATCCCTAGGTCTTCAGGACACAGCCCTCTCTTGGTTCTCCTCCTAATTATCTAATTGCTCCTTCAGTGTTCGTTTCTCTGATTCCACTTCCTCTTCGCTACCTCTCTCAGTTGGAGTACCGCAAGGCTAAGTCATAAGTCCTCTGCTTTTCTCTATCTATATCACATCTCATGACAAACTAATCAACTCTTTCGGATTTCCGTACCATCTGTATGCAGATGATACTCAAATCTACCTATTCTCCCCAGATTTGTCACCATCTGTATTGGGCCGTGTCACTGAATGCCTTTCTATCATTTCATCTTGGATGACATCTCACCACCTCAGACTTAATATTTCCAAAACAGAATTAATTATATTTACACCGGCCAATGGTAGTTACCAACCTGATATCTCTATAACTCAGCAATCATCCCTATCCCACAAGCTCGCTGCCTAGGTGTCATTTTTGATTCTGAACTGTCCTTTGTTCCCCACATTCAATCTGTCTCAAGATCATGTTACATACATCTAAGAAACATATGCAAAATACGACTATATCTTTCACAAGACACAGCAAAAACTCTAATCCATGCTCTCATTATCTCCCACATTGATTATTGTAATAGTCTCCTAACTGGTCTTCCCAAACATAGGCAATCACCACTACAGCTGTGAGGCTAATCTTCCTTGCTAGATGTTCATCATCTGCAGATCCGCTCTGTCTGTCCCTCCATTGGTTACCGGTATTTTACCGTACAAAATATAAAATACTTTTACTTATATACAAGGCTATTAACCAAATTGCACCAACATACATCTCTTCACTCATCTCAAAATATCTCCCTACCCGACCTCTCTGCTCTGCACAATATCTGCATCTCTCATCCACACAAATTACTTGTACATACTCAAAATTACAGGACTTTATCTGGGCTTCACCGACTCTGTGGAATACCCTCCCATGCACAATAAGACTCACCTCTAGTATCCAAAACTTTAAACGTTCCCTGAAACTCACCTCTTCAGACAGGCCTATCAAATTCCAGACCTACCCACATAACCTTCAGTGCTTCCCTATCTAATTACATCCTCTCTGTACAGTACACATAACATCACATATCTGTTCTTTCTTTACTCTTACACCCTCCTGACCCTTGGCCAACATTGCTGGGTGATCATACCATACAACCCATTAAAAACTTAGCAATCTAGTGGACCTTTATGCAATAGATAGCATCTATCCTTGTTTATCAATGCCAATTTCCCTATAAATTGTAAGCTTTCGAGCAGGGCCTTCCTCCCTCTATGTCTGTCTGCTTTTACCCAGTTTTGTTCTATTAATGTTCTAATTGTAAAGTGCAATGGAATATGCTGCGCTATATAAGAAACTGTTAATAAATAAATAATAAATATACAAAGTAGCAAAACTTGGGGTGAACCCGGTGCCCATTGAGGTCCCATGTGACTGTAAAAAATATTCACCCTCAAATGTAAAATAATTACGTGACAGCATAGACTGAATAGAATCCAAAATAAACTGACACCATTCCACAGAAATTGTTATATCAAAGTGTAAATAATGACCTATCACCTGAAGTCCATTTTTATGTGTTATTTTCATGCATAATGATTCTGTATCACAGGTTACTAATAGATAGTCATCTTGCCATTTTAAATTTTTAATTAAATGTAAAAAGTGAATTGTGTCTCTGATATAAGATTTAAGATTTTTTACATGTGGCTGCAAAAAAAGAGTCTACATATGCTGACAAATTAGAGGCAAGTGAACCCACACCTGAAATTATAGATGTCCAGGAGATAAGGAAAGGGAATTCTTTATTTTGGGGAGGTGATAATATGTGGGGATGATAGGGTGTGCATTAAACAAAAAATACATTTCATTCCTGGAGATTGTGCCACATGCTATTTTTTTATTTTTAAAGCGCTCTTTTTTTGTTGCTGTACAACTAAGTAACAAATATTATGTTACTATCATACTTGCCTACTGTTTTAGTCTCCTCCCCGTGAGAAGCCTGGAAAGGAGACACTGCTGGCCACTTCGGGGTAGTAGCCGGGCTCTCATGTCATTAAGACACAATTTGCATCATTCAGCCCAGCCCCCACATACGGTGAAGCGATTCCCTTCCCATCCTGCCCGCTTCACTAGGAAGCGGATGGGATGTGGGAGATCTGTACTCTTTCAAGGATACAGGAGACTACCCAAAAACTCTGGAGTCTCCTGCAAACTTCCAGTAGAGTAGGCAAGTATGATATTTGTATTAGACTATCCAGCTGAAGTATGTGCCAGAACTTCTTACATGTTACTGTTGCTTCCTGATTCTTGTTTTGTATCCATTCTTTTCATAAAGCTACATTGTGTTACATGCTGTTCTACAGTAGTGAGGCATATTCTGCTTGCTCCCATCTGATTATGGTGTCATATAAACAAATACCATCTCACCGATATATAACACTACCTTTTTTCTAGTTTATGTCTGGAGCCTTATTTTTATAATGATTCTTTATTTCACAATGTCTTACAGTCATGTAAATGTTCGAAGGCCTCAATGACTACATAAATAGCAGTTTTCATCAGAGCACGTTGCAGTGATCTCACTTAAATAGCTTAATCAGTCATCAATCAATTAAAAATATTAGTAGTAGTAATAGTTGTTATTATTATTATTATTATTATTATTATTATTATTATTATTATTATTAAAATTGGACATAAATTCAAATACATAGCAGTTTTATTTAATTCATCTTAAAAAAAAATCATGCAAAAACATATCAGCAAGTAAAGTGAAAACTTTGGCACAGCAACAACTATTGCAGAACATGGTTACATTTTTTTAATTGAACACCAAAAGGCTTAATGCACCAAACAAAAGGTGTCTTGCACTTCAGACTTTTCACAATTATAGAGCAGACATTGTGGCATTACAAAAAACGCATTTTTCTTCCTTAAATACACCTTTATTTAAAAATAATCACTGCCCATCATCCTATATGCCTAACGGCCCACTTTAAAAAAAAATGGAGTGGCTATTCTAATTCAGGCTAATTTATCTATTTTTTTTCTTTCTACTAAATTTATAGACAAAAATTGAAGGCATAATATATTGGTATTGGAGAATTTTCAAGTGACTTTAGTATCCTTATATGCCCCAAATACAAGACAAATTCCCTTTTTAAGAGAGGTATGTACTAAAGTTCAAGAGATATGAAAGGGTTGCTTGATAATATGTGGGGATTTTAATGTAGCCCCTGACTCAAGATTAGATAGGTCTGGTACCCCGCAAACACAGTTATCCAAGGGGACAGATAGTATGCAGTTAATTTTTAAAAGGTTTCTTTCAGAATTTGATTTATGCGATATATGGAGGATAAGGAATCCGGAAACCAAGGATTATACTCACTACTCAAGTGTTCATAACACATATTCTCATATAGACCTTATACTATTGGATAAAAGATCCCTACAATATACTGATAAAATTCAAATTTTACCAATTACATGGTCAGACCATGCTCCGATTTTATTATCTTGGGTTCCAGACAGGAAAAAAGACCTTATTAGCCGGTTGCGATTCCCTGGGCATCTTTTGGAGTCTCCAGAAGTGGTTAATGTAATAAAAACTTCTATGGTGCAATACCTAGAGGATAATTCCCCAGAAGAGACATCAGTCTCAATACACTGGTGTGCCTTTAAATCAGTAGTAAGGGGAATAGTTATACAACAAGGGGCTTGGGTTAGGAAGCAATCTCAAGCTCAGCAGGGACAATTAGAATCTAAATTTGCTACATTGGAACAACAAAATCAACATAGACCCTCTGGAGACTTAAAGAGACAGCTTCAGATGATTCGCTTGCAACTTCAGAAACTTACAATAGATCAAATGAAGAAATCCCTAATTGAAATGAAACATAAATATTACACAACCGGAAATAAAGCCTGTAAGATGTTGGCAAAGAAACTTAGGGCCAAAGGCCAAAAATAGAATACATTGTATATATAATGAAAAAGGTGGAAAGATATATAACCCTCTAGATATTTCTAACCATTTTGCTGAATATTATGACTCTTTGTATAATTTACCCTCAGATTCTTGCACGTTCCAACCTAATAGGGATACTATAGACTCTTTCTTTCTTAACTTGAATTTGCCCACTATAACAGAGTAAGAATTGGCTCTTCTTAATGCCCCATGGAAACCTGAAGAGGTTTCATCTATAATAAAATCTCTGGTCAGAGGTAAAGCCCCGGGACCTGATGGTTTCAGCAACGATTTGTATATATCATTTGTGGAACTACTGACTCCTATATTAACTACCCTCTTTAATGAAACAACTAAAGTAGGACAGTTGCCAGTTGAATTATTGGAGGCCCAAATAGTAACTATACCAAAGGCAGTGAAAGACCACCTGATCATACAAACTATAGACCTATACCTCTCTTAAACACAGATGTAAAAATCTTTGCTTGTTTCATTGCGAATAGACTAGCCCCAATTTTAACGAGAATTGTACATCCCGATCAAGTTGGTTTTGTTTTAGATAGGCAAGCCTCGGATAATACAAGAAGGGTATTTAATATAATTGAAATGATATCTAGATCTCAGGAAGAGCTTATATTATTATCATTAGATGCCAAAAAGGAATATATGTCTTATATTTTGTCACAATTTGGGTTTTCAGGAAGGATTATGAAAACTATTATGGCTCTATATGGTTCTCCTACAGCGCAAGTCTTAAGTAACGGTTTATTATCCGCTAATTTCTCAATTTTTAATGGAACAAGACAGGGATGTGTCCTGTCGCCTCTGATATTCATATTATCTATGGAACCTTTAGTACAGAAGATTAGGCAGTCAGAGGATTTCCATGGAATTTTTACTAAAAAGGGAGTGCATAAGATTTGTTTGTTTGTGGACGACGTACTATTATTCATTACCAAGCCTTTGTCTTCCTTACAGGCTCCGGTAATACATTGGATGCCTTCATTAGAGTTTCATATTTCAAGATTAAAACAGCTAAGTCTGAGGCTCTAACCTTTAATCTTTCTCCTTCAGCATTAGAGGTCCTTAAACACTCATTTCATTATACAAGGAAATCATTGTACAATACATATTTAGGTGTTAAAATCCCGGTAAATATTGAGAAAGACTAATATGCCCCCCGAAGTTTACATATATGATAATATTTGTTAAAACATGGGGAACTTACGAAATATCTTGGTTAGGGAGAATAGGTACCTTCAAAATGTCTTTACTCCTCAAGTTGATGTATTTATTCAGGTCTATCCCTTACTTATGCCCCAAACAGTATTTGGTAAAGTCTACGAAACTAATGGTAAACTATATTTGGTAACAGAAACAACCAAAATTGGCTCTACATACTATTATACTTCCAAGGAGACATGGAGGTGCAGATATTGGTAAATATCAGGCTGCTTGTCTTTTAGCACAAATTTGAAACTGGTCTCTCCCCTTAGGAGCTAAACCGTGGGTAGACTTAAAACAAACTGCTCTAGGAGAATATCATTTAATGGAGCTGCCCATTTCCATCCTCTCCCCCCCCCCCCCCTCCCCAGACACACACACACACACACACACACCTTTTTTTGTTGCTAATATCTATACAGCATTTATGGACTTGACTTGAGAGCTCTTTGTTATTCAGTCGCACTGCCCTTTATTACGTTTTGGGATGCTGATGTGCCCAGGATTCAAACCCATTGTCTATGTCATTGCAGTCAGACACTTTGGGGATAATTCCAAGTTGATCGCAGCAGGAATTTTGTCAGCAATTGGGCAAAACCATGTGCACTGCAGTGGAGGCAGATTTAACATGTGCAGAGAGAGTTATATTTGGGTGTGGTGTGTTCAATCTGCAATCTAATTTGCAGTGTAAAAATAAAGCAGACTGTAGTTACCCTGCACAGAAACAAAATAACCCACCCAAATATAACTCTCTCTGCACATGTTATATCTGCCACACCTGCAGTGCACATGGCTTTGCCCAATTGCTAACAAACTTGCTGCTGCGATCAACTCAGAATTACCCCCTTTATTCATTGAGCTATCTACCCTTGCATAGAAACTAGAGAATTCCAAGCTGGAGAGTTTTAACTATTTGAAGCTTACATTGTACTTTGTGAAGGGGTGATCTGTGTTGCGGCTGGGCAGATCTATGTAGTGTGTGGCTGCAAAGGTATGGGATGTATGGCTGCACAGTGCATGGATCTTCTTAATTACCATGCTGGTTATTTTTTTACCAGGTACAGGTAGCTTCATTTAGTTAGAAATCTCATGGGTTTTTTATATGTGATCAAGTGGTTTGGTGTGTAGGGTGGGTGGGGTGTTTGGCTGGGATGTAGCAGGTTGTGGGTTTGAGTCCTGGGTGGGTATGGCAGTATATTGAATTGTGTTCTTTAATGAGGAGTATTGTGGCTGAAGGGGGCAAGCTCTCGGGTTGAGCGCATGAATATGGTATAAAGAGGATTTGTGTCCAATTCCATTTTCTTGCAGTATTCTATAAATGTGTGTGTGTAATATGGGAAGGGGCATCACAGCATGGGCTTTCTCTGGAATCAATTTTGTCATGCCTCTTCCCCACCATAAATATGAAAGCATGGTTTGTCCATGGTCTTTGCTTGTGACATACGGGGAAGACATATAAGCTTGCGAGCAGGGCCTTCCTACCTCTATGTCTGTTTTTACCCAGTTTTGTTCTATTACTGTTGTTTTAATTGTAAATCGCAATGGAATATGATGCGTTATATAAGAAACTGTTAATAAATAAATAATAATAAATAAGACATGCATGTTTTCTTCTCTGCAGTATGAATGAATGTTAACTATTTTCTTTCACATCATCATTTAAAAAAAATATAGGAGTTCTATTGTGTAGAATAGATGCTGGCAAATCTCTAGCTAAAGGATCTTCTCTTAAGTAGCAAAACCATTTTCTTTGATCAATGACAGCAAGAGAACAGCAGCTGTTTCTATAATAGCAGGATTTGTATACATACAAATGTGTATTTAGGGCATTTAAAACCTCCTGCTATAGAGTGATGATAAATAACTATATATTAAAGCACAACAAAAACATTTTGCATATAGTGAAAACAAATGCAAATATGATCCCCCAGGTTATTGGTAGTTCCACTTCTAATAATGCTTTGTGAGTCTGCAACACTTTGAAGACTTACATATCTATGTTGTTGGTGACAACGATCCCATCATACGGTACTCCAAGCATTGTGTGACACTGACAGAAGAATGGCCTATGCCTCAGGTTACAGTGCTACGTTGTCTGATCAGTAGTGTTCCTGCAGTTTCTGCTGCTTTATATAAGGACTCCATGACTTCTGTATTACCAGTGCTGCAGTATCCTCTTTTGACAAATTGCAACAGATCTTAAAAGGCTCAACAGATCTCAAGAGGACCATCAGAATGTAAACAATTTTGACAAAAACAGTTATATATACATTTGCAGTTTAGTGTAACTAAAACTACTTTTCATTGGGTGCAGACGGGTGTAGTATGGTATGTCGGCGGACGGGCTCCTGGCGACCAGCATACCGGCACCGGGAGCCCAACCGCCGGCATACCGACAGCATGGCAAGCGCAAATGAGCCCCTTGCGGGCACGGTGATTCTCCCTCCAGGGGGGTCGTGGACCCCCACGAGGTAGAAAATCTGTTGGTATGCCGGCTGTCGGGATTCCGGTGCCGGTATACTGTGTGCCGGGATCCCGACAGTCGGCATACTGAAGACCACCCGGTGCAGACTACTGTATTTTTTGGTTACTATTCAACATAATATTACACAGACAGTACATTTCAGCATATGCTTGCATGGCATGTGCCAATTTTATCCCCTTTTATACATTTTTTTAATGCCAGCATTGTTACATTTAATTGTCTCTGCTTTTTGATTACAAAACCACTGACTGCAATGAACACAGTCAGCCAATACACTATAATCAGGGCTGTGTCTAGACAATTTGGCTCCCAGTGTAAGCGTTAAAAAAAAGCACCTCCCCCCTCCCAATACACATTCCAAAATGCCCTCCCCCCTAACTAAGACATGAAAAAAAACTAATTTGCGTGTGCCCTCCCAGTGAGGGTGTGTGACCTAGCTAAAATGGGCGTGGCCTCACTAAAATGGGCATGGCCTCAAAGGAAAAGATGACCTTACACCCCAGTTTTTGACCCTGCAACAACAGACCTCGGCCACCACAGGAAAAAAAATAATATCACCATATTAAGCCCCACACAGTAATGCCTCTTGCACCGTATTATGCCATAAACCGCGATGCCGTGATACATTATGCCCTACAGTAAAGCTTCTAATTACTTTTAAATTACCTGTTCATTGCCAGGGGTTTCATGTGCTGGGTGTCATGTTCGTTGCCAGGAGCTTCAAGCGCTGGGTGTCATGTTCGTTGCCAGGGGTTTCCTGTGCTGAGTGTCATGCTTGTTGCCAGGGGTTTCATGCACTGGGTGTTATGCTTGTTGCCAGGGGTTTCATGGTCTGGGATCCATGCTTGTTGCCAAGGGTAATGCTCGTCGCCAAGGGTAATGCTCATTGCCAAGGGGGTGTATAACGTATATTCACTGGCAGGAAGGGAGGGTTAAGGGGAGGGTTATGGTTACTTTAGTTTCATGCCACTTCTAGGTTTATGGCAGTTGGAATCACGGGGTCAGTATTCTGACCGCTGGCATACCGCACCCAACCCTTGGTGATAATGGGCTTATATCCATTCTATTTCCATTTTCTGGGGCTCAGGCATTGCAAGTCGTACGCATGTATTGAATTTGCAAAAAAGCCACAGTTACACTAAAGGCAGATTAAATGTTGCAGTCACTGCAAAATACATGAATATCGTGCAGTAACGTGCACAGATAGACTTAACAACTTGTTTTAGATTTAGAATTATACTTTTAGGTTTTAATAAAATGTGAAAATCTCTCTAGTACAGCATTTTCCATCGCATGTCTAACAAAACAATTTACAGATTTTACGATATGCAAACTGGCATAGGTCTCTCTATATGATCTCCATTATATGGCTTTGTCAATTACTGTAACAGAGAAGAAAGATACAGGAACGCTTTTGTTGGTCCCGAGAAGGTTACCATTCGCATGCTAATGCTATGTCAGGCCTAGGAAAACCCTATTGGTTGAAGTCATGTCATTACATCAAAGGTACTGTAATTGAATTCAGAGCCAGGTCAAGATTCAATAGAATGCTGAGGAAGTCATGTTGGCTAGGCTGGAGTAAGCCAAATTACCTGACAGGACATACTGTAGTCTTTTGTCTCTCTTTTACAACTAAGGCTACGGCTGCACATAGCGGCCAAGTGGGTCCCGTTCAGCGGGACCCGCTTGGCCAGAAGGCGAGCACACATGTGCAGCAGTCCCGCTGCTGCCGGATCCAACCGCAGCATGCTGCGGTCGTGCCGGATGACAGGACGGTGGGATTTCAATGTGAACACATACATTTCAATGTATGTGTTCACACAGTGCAGCTGTGCCGCACTGTGTTCCTTTGAAATGATGTGTGTCACTGGCCGGATCCTGTTCTGCGTGACCCCGCAAAACAGGATCCATGTGCACACAGAACCTTCCTCCCGGCCAAGCGGGTCCTGTTCAGCGTTACCCGATTGGCCGCTATGTGTGGCCGCAGCCTAAGGAAGCAAAAGCACAAGTGTATTCAGACCCACACATTGGTACCTACACCAGATTAAAAGCACATCATATTTGATATGGTTTATGACTTTATATTATATGTCCTTAATAGCAAAGCATGTGGAAAAGAATATGACAAATAGCTGAAGTGGATTCGTAGGTTGGGTGCAAGTTGCAAATCTCTATAACATAATTTCAAAGACACAAATTATCCAGCCAATCCCACCTCACTAGAGGCCTAATTCAGATCTGATCACAGCAGAAAATTTGTTAGCTAATGGGCACAACCATGTGCATTGCAGGGGGGGGGGGGGGGGGGGAAGATATAACGTGCAGAGAGAGTTAGATTTGGGAGGGGTGTGTTCAAACTGAAATCTAAATTGCAGTGTAAAAATAAAGCAGACAGTATTTACCCTGCACAGAAACAATATAACCCACTCAAATCTTACTCTCTCTGCACATGTTATATCTGCCTCCCCTGCAGTGCACATGGTTTTGCCCATCAGCTAACAAATTTTCTGCTGCGATCAGATCTGAATTACCCCCAATGTATCATACTTATAGTTATTTTGTAGCTAAAATAGCAGAGCGTAATATGCACACTCCATACATTTCTAGGCCATCATTTCATATGCCCAAATATGTGAATTTAACTTAAAAGTTACATGAACAGTCACGAGGAATCTCAGACTTAGTTAACTAACCAGCCAATCAGCAGGGACTTAGGTGATATCATCCAAGGTGTGATGCTCTGCTGATAGAAGGCATGATCACCTTTTCTTTGGGGTTCAAACCGAGGGATCAATGATGCATTGAAGTTTAATCTTCTTTCCTACCGTTCCTTCTGGGAAGATTTTCTGCGTGTTAATCTGTAACTTTTTGTAATTTTTATTTGAAATTTACTTACCTGTATGAACTTGTAACTGTTTTCTAAGCAACCTTCTTTTCTACATAAACATTGTACCTTTTTTTGTTAAGCTGGGTACACACTTGACGATACGCTCCATGAGCGCTATTGCCTAGTGTTTCCCCTACCCTCCCGGGCTGCCGATATAATGCATACACACTGAATGATACCATTAATGATATAATTCAGTTACGTCATGCCGCGGCCAGCCCGGACTTGCAGTTTTCAATGGAGGGGGCCAATAACGATGCATGGGAGCAACATCGATCATAGCGTACACACTGGGCGATATTACAAATGATATTGCTCAGAAGGGTGAAAATGAGTGATAGCATTTCAAATATTTCCTAGTGTGTATGCCCCTTAGTCTCGCATATATGCTCCCAGAAGCCAATCCTTTGAAGAGATTGTTAAACCGATTGGCAATTAATAACAATTTATAGCATAGCCTCAGTGGGGGGGGACCATGGACTGCGTGGACGATGGTATCGTCAAGCCTATGCGCAATTGTTATAAAGGTGTTGGGGGACCTGTGACCCCTTTAATTATACCCAGGTGGTGGCAATAGATGGCAGTGAATTATGGCATTCTGACCATAATTAATAGTGCTAAACTGTCCAACAGTCAGGAAAATTAGAGAGGTCCATGGTACTGACATAATTACTTTTCTTTCTATATGAATGACTAATGAGTTTGTGTTTCTTGGCACAATCATGTTACATCTTTCAGATGCAGCAAAATATTTGCATATATTTTACTTATAACATTGAGTCAGCATGGCTAAGTAATCATACTCATGGGCAAAACCAGGGAGGGTTTCCAGTTGGTCCAATCATGACTACAGTTGAAGTACAGTAGTATATTATATGATTTTACTAGAGCTGCAGCCAGAACACGTAGTATGAGGGATGGAACAGAGCTGCTGCTGCTGCTGGTGGTGGCTTGTCCTACTATGTTAGAGTGGAACTGAGCACTCAATGACAACATCGGACAAAAGAGACCAGATAGCAACTGCTAGCAAAAAGAGACAGGTGTCTTAAAATGAGATCGGCATCTCAGAGGCTCCACGGCACTAGCCTGTGAGTTGACTGAATTGATACACAGGCAGCATATTTATACATTTCAGACAGCCTTACCCTGTGTTTCACTGTGCTATTATCAGAAAGTGTTAATTTGGAAGTTGCATGATCATTTCCTCATGTTTAAACATTCTGCTATCAGACCTGGAACATAGGGGTCTCCTCTGACCCAAACTCAAGCACATTTGGATGCAGCAGCTACATTCAGAGGGTCTGCAAATGCGCACCTGCTGCAGTTCGCGTGCGCAACCCTTCTCCTTGTGGCCAGGATGTGGCTGCAAGGTGATTGACAGCGGCGGCTGTTGGGGAGGAGGGCGTTGAAGCAGAGCTGTGGGGCCATTGCGGGTAAAACAGGGGCATGTCGGGAGCATTTTTGGGATGGCTGCGTGATGTCACATGAAGCCACTCCGATAGAAAAAATGGAGCCGGACTGCCTTCAGCGCAGCCAGGCTGCGCTAGCAGGGGTTGACCTTAAATCAATGCAACCGCAATTAAATTGCGGATGGATAGGTGCAACACACATGCTGAGTGGCCTTGCCCTGTGCTGGGCAGTCCCCAGCATATGAGTAGATGGAAGCAGATCATGTTGTGGGAAGCAAGACCTGCTTCCATGTCTGAAAACCCCCCATAGTATCTAAGATGAATGGCTTTACTAACTTAATATATTCAATAGCTCAATATTTTTAATATGCACAGATCAGATGAGCTCAGAACTATGAGCTCATATATTTGAAATGCTTATTCTACTGGACATAAGGCTGTAACCATTCATAATAGAAAACTAATTTGAGATTATTCCTATATGATAATGGACTGAAAATTATTTGAATATCTGTATTCATTTTTTATCTTTCTTTTTTCTATACAGTATAGATTTTAGACATAATTGCAAACAATTGCTTAAAAAAAATAATACCCCTTTTAGACTTCCTGAGGCGGGTCGCACCCGGGAGCCTGAAACTGGTGCTTCCCACGTGTGACACTCCTCAGGCCCCTCGCTGCTGCTGTTTCTAACTCGGCATATTGCCAGGTTGGTGACATCAGTGGTGACGTGGTGGGGGCGGCGCTTAAAGATCACATGATCAGCAAGCACCGCACATCCACACAGAGTGAACGGGAAATGATTCGATTCGTCCCAGCTTACCGTTCACACAGCACA
Organism: Pseudophryne corroboree; assembly: GCF_028390025.1. NCBI lineage: Eukaryota > Metazoa > Chordata > Amphibia > Anura > Myobatrachidae > Pseudophryne > Pseudophryne corroboree. The sequence continues at coordinate 431,227,989 of NC_086447.1, read as the reverse complement.
GCAAGCCAGGTTGAACACGTGTTCAACCCTGCAAGCTACCAGAGTTGAAATACCAGGTTGCTCAAACTGAATTTTTCCAAATGGGCCCTTTTACACTGCGCAGCAACACGGGTTATGCGCACTCATCAAGAACCCGTATTCAAAGCTGCCGGTCTAAAAGGGGTATAATGTACTATTAAATTACTGTATATTGTTATTTACAATATTCTGTAGCGTATCTCTTCATGTGTATTCAAGCATGGTATACTTACTATTAGCGCAGCACTAACTATACTCTATTTTATATTATATATGTATATATATTATGGCCTGTTTAACCACTGTGATAAATAAGCTGTTTAGTGGATGTACACACTGACTCTGGACTTCTCTACTACGGCTTTACTTCATCAGGATGACCTCAGACCAGAAACCATTACACAGTAAAATGTTCATGGCCAGCTTTTCTGGCATTGGTCATCAACATAAAGCTGCCCAAACAGTTATTTTATACCTTAGACTCCCCCTCCCCTTCCCAGACTGACAGGCAAATGACACTCCCACCTTGTCTTTAAAATGGAGCTCTTCACAGCATGTTCTGGTTGATTAATCACATGCTTTCAGCTGCCCCAGGTTGGAGAGGGAACTGTACTGAAATTAATCAAGCAGATTATGACACATTTCCTATCCTCCAAATGCAAGGTTTTCCTGGGCTTAATAGATAAACTCCCTTGGTTTCTTTGTAGCACACTGCCGCTAATGCCACACCACTTATTTATAGGAGATAAACATTTGATACAGAAAGGTTTATATTATATATATATATATATATATATATATATATACATATATACACAGTTTAAAAGACGGCACTCGTTTGTTACATAAATACTTGTGTCCCGGTGCCATCTAATCCCACAAGGGATAAATTGTATATAGTTTGCAGTAGCGGCACTTAGCGACGACTTCCCCAAAGAATTAAAACACCATCACTCTGTATTATGTCAATTTACATATATATATATATATATATATATATATACAGTTTAAGTATTGCTTATCCAAAATTCAAAATCACAAATTTTTGGTTCCCCTACTAATGACACATATATATTTATATTATATTATATATCTGTATAGAGATGTGCACCGGAAATTTTTCGGGTTTTGTGTTTTGGTTTTGGGTTCGGTTCCGTGGCCGTGTTTTGGGTTCGAACGCGTTTTGGCAAAACCTCACCGAATTTTTTTTGTCGGATTCGGGTGTGTTTTGGATTCGGGTGTTTTTTTCAAAAAACCCTAAAAACAGCTTAAATCATAGAATTTGGGGGTCATTTTGATCCCAAAGTATTATTAACCTCAATAACCATAATTTCCACTCATTTTCAGTCTATTCTGAACACCTCACACCTCACAATATTATTTTTAGTCCTAAAATTTGCACCGAGGTCGCTGGATGACTAAGCTCAGCGACCCAAGTGGCCGACACAAACACCTGGCCCATCTAGGAGTGGCACTGCAGTGTCACGCAGGATGGCCCTTCCAAAAAACACTCCCCAAACAGCACATGACGCAAAGAAAAAAAGAGGCGCAATGAGGTAGCTGTGTGAGTAAGCTAAGCGACCCTAGTGGCCGACACAAACACCTGGCCCATCTAGGAGTGGCACTGCAGTGTCAGGCCGGATGGCCCTTCCAAAAAATACTCCCCAAACAGCACATGACGCAAAGAAGAAAAAAAAGAGGCGCAATGAGGTAGCTGTGTGACTAAGATAAGTGACCCTAGTGGCCGACACAAACACCTGGCCCATCTAGGAGTGGCACTGCAGTGTCACGCAGGATGGCCCTTCCAAAAAACACTCCCCAAACAGCACATGACGCAAAGAAAAATGAAAGAAAAAAGAGGTGCAAGATGGAATTGTCCTTGGGCCCTCCCACCCACCCTTATGTTGTATAAACAGGACATGCACACTTTAACCAACCCATCATTTCAGTGACAGGGTCTGCCACACGACTGTGACTGAAATGACGGGTTGGTTTGGACCCCCACCAAAAAAGAAGATATTAATCTCTCCTTGCACAAACTGGCTCTACAGAGGCAAGATGTCCACCTCATCATCATCCTCCGATTCATCACCGTGTACATCCCCCTCCTCACAGATTATCAATTCGTCCCCACTGGAATCCACCATCACAGCTCCCTGTGTACTTTGTGGAGGCAATTGCTGCTGGTGAATGTCTCCATGGAGGAATTGATTATAATTCATTTTAATGAACATCATCTTCTCCACATTTTCTGGAAGTAACCTCGTACGCCGATTGCTGACAAGGTGAGCGGCGGCACTAAACACTCTTTCGGAGTACACACTTGTGGGAGGGCAACTTAGGTAGAATAAAGCCAGTTTGTGCAAGGGCCTCCAAATTGCCTCTTTTTCCTGCCAGTATACGTACGGACTGTCTGACGTGCCTACTTGGATGCGGTCACTCATATAATCCTCCACCATTCTTTCAATGGTGAGAGAATCATATGCAGTGACAGTAGACGACATGTCCGTAATCGTTGGCAGGTCCTTCAGTCCGGACCAGATGTCAGCATCAGCAGTCGCTCCAGACTGCCCTGCATCACCGCCAGCGGGTAGGCTCGGAATTCTGAGCCTTTTCCTCGCACCCCCAGTTGCGGGAGAATGTGAAGGAGGAGATGTTGACAGGTCGCGTTCCGCTTGACTTGACAATTTTCTCACCAGCAGTTCTTTGAACCCCTGCAGACTTGTGTCTGCCGGAAAGAGAGATACAACGTAGGTTTTAAATCTAGGATCGAGCACGGTGGCCAAAATGTAGTGCTCTGATTTCAACAGATTGACCACCCGTGAATCCTTGTTAAGCGAATTAAGGGCTCCATCCACAAGTCCCACATGCCTAGCGGAATCGCTCAGTGTTAGCTCCTCCTTCAATGTCTCCAGCTTCTTCTGCAAAAGCCTGATGAGGGGAATGACCTGACTCAGGCTGGCAGTGTCTGAACTGACTTCACGTGTGGCAAGTTCAAAAGGTTGCAGAACCTTGCACAACGTTGAAATCATTCTCCACTGCGCTTGAGACAGGTGCATTCCACCTCCTATATCGTGGTCAGTTGTATAGGCTTGAATGGCCTTTTGCTGCTCCTCTAACCTCTGAAGCATATAGAGGGTTGAATTCCACCTCGTTACCACTTCTTGCTTCAGATGATGGCAGGGCAGGTTCAGGCGTTTTTGGTGTTGCTCCAGTCTTCTGTACGTGGTGCCTGTACGCCGAAAGTGTCCCGCAATTCTTCTGGCCACCGACAGCATCTCTTGCACGCCCCTGTCGTTTTTTAAATAATTCTGCACCACCAAATTCAAGGTATGTGCAAAACATGGGACGTGCTGGAATTTGCCCAGATTTAATGCACACACAATATTGCTGGCGTTGTCCGATGCCACAAATCCACAGGAGAGTCCATTTGGGGTAAGCCATTCTGCGATGATCTTCCTCAGTTGCCGTAAGAGGTTTTCAGCTGTGTGCGTATTCTGGAAAGCGGTGATACAAAGCGTAGCCTGCCTAGGAAAGAGTTGGCGTTTGCGAGATGCTGCTACTGGTGCCGCCGCTGCTGTTCTTGCGGCGGGAGTCAATACATCTACCCAGTGGGCTGTCACAGTCATATAGTCCTGAGTCTGCCCTGCTCCACTTGTCCACATGTCCGTGGTTAAGTGGACATTGGGTACAACTGCATTTTTTAGGACACTGGTGAGTCTTTTTCTGAGGTCTGTGTACATTTTCGGTATCGCCTGCCTAGAGAAATGGAACCTAGATGGTATTTGGTACCGGGGACACAGTACCTCAAACAAGTCTATAGTTGGCTCTGCAGTAATGATGGATACCGGAGCCACGTTTCTCACCGCCCAGGATGCCAAGGCCTCAGTTATCCACTTTGCAGCAGGATGACTGCTGTGATATTTCATCTTCCTCGCAAAGGACTGTTGGACAGTCAATTGCTTGGTGGAAGTAGTAAAAGTGGTCTTAGGACTTCCCCTCTGGGATGACCATCGACTCCCAGCAGCAACAACAGCAGCGCCAGCAGCAGTAGGCGTTACACTCAAGGATGCATCGGAGGAATCCCAGGCAGGAGAGGAATCGTCAGAATTGCCAGTGACATGGCCTGCAGGACTATTGGCATTCCTGGGGAAGGAGGAAATTGACACTGAGGGAGTTGGTGGGGTGGTTTGCGTGAGCTTGGTTACAAGAGGAAGGGATTTACTGGTCAGTGGACTGCTTCCGCTGTCGCCCAAAGTTTTTGAACTTGTCACTGACTTATGATGAATGCGCTGCAGGTGACGTATAAGGGAGGATGTTCCGAGGTGGTTAACGTCCTTACCCCTACGTATTACAGCTTGACAAAGGCAACACATGGCTTGACACCTGTTGTCCGCATTTCTGTTGAAATACTTCCACACCGAAGAGCTGATTTTTTTGGTATTTTCACCAGGCATGTCAATGGCCATATTCCTCCCACGGACAACAGGTGTCTCCCCGGGTGCCTGACTTAAACAAACCACCTCACCATCAGAATCCTCCTTGTCAATTTCCTCCCCAGCGCCAGCAACACCCATATCCTCCTCATCCTGGTGTACTTCAACACTGACATCTTCAATCTGACTATCAGGAACTGGACTGCGGGTGCTCCTTCCAGCACTTGCAGGGGGCGTGCAAATGGTGGAAGGCGCATGCTCTTCACGTCCAGTGTTGGGAAGGTCAGGCATCGCAACCGACACAATTGGACTCTCCTTGTGGATTTGTGATTTCGAAGAACGCACAGTTCTTTGCTGTGCTTTTGCCAGCTTAAGTCTTTTCATTTTTCTAGCGAGAGGCTGAGTGCTTCCAACCTCATGTGAAGCTGAACCACTAGCCATGAACATAGGCCAGGGCCTCAGCCGTTCCTTGCCACTCCGTGTGGTAAATGGCATATTGGCAAGTTTACGCTTCTCCTCCGACGATTTTATTTTAGATTTTTGAGTCCTTTTTTTACTGATATTTTGTGTTTTGGATTTTACATGCTCTGTACTATGACATTGGGCATCGGCCTTGGCAGACGACGTTGATGGAATTTCATCGTCTCGGCCATGACTAGTGGCAGCAGCTTCAGCACGAGGTGGAAGTGGATCTTGATCTTTCCCTATTTTTGGAACCTCAACATTTTTGTTCTCCATATTTTAATAGGCACAACTAAAAGGCACCTCAGGTAAACAATGGAGATGGATGGATACTAGTATACTTATGGATGACGAGTGACTGACGACACAGAGGTAGCTACAGCCGTGGACTAACGTACTGCGTCTGCTAGTATAGAGATGATAATGATATAAAATATATATATATATGACTACTGCAGGTATATATAATATAATGACGGACCTGCTGGACACTGTCAGCAGACTCCTAAACTACTAGTATGAAGAAGATAGAAAAAAAAAAACCACCACAGGTAGGTATACAATTATGGACGAGCACTGACGACACAGAGGTAGCTACAGCCGTGGACTACCGTACTGCGTCTGCTAGTATAGAGATGATAATGATATAAAAAAAATATATATATCACTACTGCAGGTATATATAATATAATGACGGACCTGCTGGACACTGTCAGCAGACTCCTAAACTACTAGTATGAAGAAGATAGAAAAAAAAACCCCACCACAGGTAGGTATACAATTATGGACGAGCACTGATGACACAGAGGTAGCTACAGCCGTGGACTACCGTACTGCGTCTGCTAGTATAGAGATGATAATGATATAAAAAATATATATATATCACTACTGCAGGTATATATAATATAATGACGGACCTGCTGGACACTGTCAGCAGACTCCTAAACTACTAGTATGAAGAAGATAGAAAAAAAAAACCCACCACAGGTAGGTATACAATTATGGACGAGCACTGACGACACAGAGGTAGCTACAGCCGTGGACTACCGTACTGCGTCTGCTAGTATAGAGATGATAATGATATAAAAAATATATATATATCACTACTGCAGGTATATATAATATAATGACGGACCTGCTGGACACTGTCAGCAGACTCCTAAACTACTAGTATGAAGAAGATAGAAAAAAAAACCCCACCACAGGTAGGTATACAATTATGGACGAGCACTGACGACACAGAGATAGCTACAGCCGTGGACTACCGTACTGCGTCTGCTAGTATAGAGATGATAATGATATAAAAAATATATATATATCACTACTGCAGGTATATATAATATAATGACGGACCTGCTGGACACTGTCAGCAGACTCCTAAACTACTAGTATGAAGAAGATAGAAAAAAAAAACCCCACCACAGGTAGGTATACAATTATGGACGAGCACTGACGACACAGAGGTAGCTACAGCCGTGGACTACCGTATTGCGTCTGCTAGTATAGAGATGATAATGATATAAAAAATATATATATATATCACTACTGCAGGTATATATAATATAATGACGGACCTGCTGGACACTGTCAGCAGACTCCTAAACTACTAGTATGAAGAAGATAGAAAAAAAAAACCCACCACAGGTAGGTATACAATTATGGACGAGCTCTGACGACACAGAGGTAGCCACAGCCGTGGACTACCGTACTGCGTCTGCTAATATAGAGATGATAAAGATGATAGAGATGAACAAAAAAAATATAACACTACTGCAGGTAAATATTTATATAATATAATGAATGACGGACCTGCTGGACACTGTCAGCAGAATGCGTTTCTAGAATTAAAAAAAAAACCACCACAGGAGTGTTTAACTTTTTCAGGCAGACAATATACTGGTGGTCACTGGTCAGTCACACTGGCAGCAAAAGTGTGCACTGTACTCCTGCTATAACTGCACCCCAGTCTCCCCCACAATTCAGCTGTGTGAGCAGTGAGCACTCAGCACAGTCAGATATACATAGATGATATTATCATGCAGCACACTGAGGCTGAGCACAGATATGGTATGTGACTGTGTATCGTTTTTTTTCAGGCAGAGAACGGATTATATTAAATAATAAATAAAACTGGTGGTGGTCACTAGTAACTATCAGCAAAACTCTGCACTCTGAGTACTCCTAATGCTCCCCAAAATTACTAAGTTAGTAGTAAATCAACTCAAGTGTCTCTATCTATTCTAACGGAGAGGACGCCAGCCACATCCTCTCCCTATCAATCTCAATGCACGTGTGAAAATGGCGGCGACGCGCGGCTCCTTATATAGAATCCGAGTCTCGCGATAGAATACGAGCCTCGCGAGAATCCGACAGCGGGATGATGACGTTCGGGCGCGCTCGGGTTAACCGAGCAAGGCGGGAAGATCCGAGTCTGCCTCGGACCCGTGTAAAAAGGCTGAAGTTCGGGGGGGTTCGGATTCCGAGGAACCAAACCCGCTCATCTCTATATAATATATCTATATATACACATAATATATAATACATATATGTCATTATCTCAGTAGGGGACCCAAAAATGTGGGATTTTGAATTCTGGATAATGGATACTCAACATGTATATATATAATCTTTCCTAGAGCCTATACTGTTGACCAGTTTTTCTCAAACTGGATATTCAGCTCTCCTAGTTAGTTGATGCATATTTTAGTCAACTGGTTGTGCTAATTCAATTGTGATACTGAAGTGATCCATAAAACATGCACTGTTAGGAGTCCCTGTGGACTGAGTTTTGGAAACTCTGCTGTAGACCAGTTGAAAACATTGACAATTTTTGTGAATATTAGCATTGGGTATAACTCAGAATCAGGCCCTCAATATGTGCTTTTTATTTGCTTATTTACTTGCTGTGAACTTCATTTGACAACTCACACCTAATTAAAGCTAGTTTGCATGGTAATAAAATCTAAATACTGACTGTTAACATTGCTATAGGCCCCAGAGTTTACTGGCTAGACCAGTGGCGGAACTAGCGAGCGGTGGGCCCAGGTGCGACAAAATGCTTTGCCCCCCCCCCCATCCCATCCAAGTCCACCCCCTCACCCCTGGAGAGGATCTGGTGAGGGGGACCTGCTCAGGGCCAGAGAAATGGATACCTAGCAACAGTGCCGTAACTAGACATTTTACCACTGTGTGCAAGAAACGGCATCGGAGCCCCACCCCTGCATGCAAAACAGGGGCAGTGTGCGCCGTAGGCGCGCGCAAAAATACATAGTGGCGTGGCTTCGTGGGGAAGGGGTGTGGCCACAAAATAATAACAATTCATAAAACGGTGCACAGTAGTCTCCATTCTTCAAATTACGCCGCACAGTAGTACCACTACACCAGGTAGAGACCCTTTTACACCTTACAGCGGACAGATTCCTCTTTTTACACATTACGGCAGACAGCGTCCCCTTTTTACACATTACGGCAGACAAGCGTCCCCCTTTTTACACATTACGGCAGACAGCGTCCCCCTTTTTACACATTACGGCAGACAGCGTGCCCTTGTTACACATAGCGGCAGACAGCGTACACTTTTTACACATAACTGAAGACAGCATACACTTTTTACACATAACGGCAGACAGCGTGCCCTTGTTAAACATAGCGGCAGACAGCGTACACTTTTTACACATAACGGAAGACAGCGTCCCCCTTTTTACACATTACGGCAGACAGCGTGCACTTTTTACACATAACGGCAGACAGCGTCCTCTTTTTACACATAATGGCAGACAGCGTGCCCTTGTTACACATAGCGGCAGACAGCGTACACTTTTTACACATAACGGCAGACAGCGTGCCCTTGTTAAACATAGCGGCAGACAGCGTACACTTTTTACACATAACGGCAGACAGCGTCCCCCTTTTTACACATTACGGCAGACAGCGTACACTTTTTACACATAACGGCAGACAGCGTCCCCTTTTTACACATTACGGCAGACAGCGTGCCCTTGTTACACATTACGGCAGACAGCGTCCCCCTTTTTACACATTACGGCAGGCAGATTCCCCCTTTTTACACATAGCAGCAGGCAGATTTCCCATTTTTACACATAGCGGCAGGCAGTCCCCCCTTTTTACACATTGCGGCAGGCAGATTCCCCCTTTTTACACATAGCGGTAGGCAGTCCCCCCTTTTTACACATTGCGGCAGGCAGATTCCCCCTTTTTACACATTGCGGCAGGCAGTCCCCCGTTTTTACACATTGCGGCAGGCAGTCCCCCATTTTTACACATTGCGGCAGGCAGTCCCCCATTTTTACACATTGCGGCAGGCAGTCCCCCATTTTTACACATAGCGGCAGGCAGTCCCAACAAAGAAAGAAAGAGACAGAAAGAAAGAATTATACTTACCCTCTCCGCTGGCTCAGGCTCCTCGGTGCAGCGTCAGACGATTCCCGGGCTGGAGAGAAGGAGGAGGGAGGTGGAGGAGGGAGCCGCAGCAGCGCTGTGTCATTGGTGGAGGCGCTGCTGCTGCTGCCCCTCTGCTTCACTATAGGCTGTTCTCGGAAGACAGCCTATAGTGAAGCAGAGGGGCAGCAGCAGCAGCAGCGCCTCCACCAGTAGTAAAGCGCTGCTGCGGCTCCCTCCTTCGGCTCCCTCCTCCTCCTTCTCCCCCGTACACTACCGCTGCTCCTCTCCTCTCCGGGCGGCTGTGCGCTGCGGGCAGCGGTTGCCCGCAGCGCACAGCGGCATGTAATGAGTCAGTTTGACTCATTACATGCTTTGGGCCCCTGGACAGAGGCGGGCCCCAGTGCAACGCACTGGTTGCACTGGCGGTAGTTCCGCCTCTGGGCTAGACTACTTATCACTAGTAAGTGTAGCCCTTTTACACTATGCAGTATGCACACACTTCATATGAGAGACACGACTATAAAGGAGTAGCTGGAAATAGCAGAATCTGGCCTGAGCATATAAAAGAGGTATAAGAAAAGCGAAAACCCACTCTAAGCATCTGGAAACATGAGAGAGCTCTGTGTCTCTCCAGGACAGGCAGTATTTGGAAAAAAATGCAAAAGTGCTTAGAATGAGTTATCTGCAGCCAAGCAAGATACACTGCAGCTAAAATTAAGACTTTGATGGCGCAAAGAGCAGGCTAGAGATTATTAGCAGGATGCAAAGGGCCAAACATTCCATAGCTTACGGTACTACATATTGCTTTTCTATTTTGCTATTATTACCTAGTCAAGTCTAAAAATTATTTTTTACTGACAAGGAATTGGCAGATATTAAAAGTCATTCTTTTACACAGGACCGATGTGAACAATTGCCAGTCATTTTTGTCATTTCCAACACTAATGTCTGGTTCATTTCCTACAATAGCTTGACAAGGATATAATGTTCATGTCATAATTTATGATTGAAATCAGGGAGATTCACATTCCTGTTTTGATAGCTGTCAGTGTCTACAAGCCAATCATTACACAGATATACTTCTGATAGGACAAAAAGAATGCATGGATTCAAAGGCATTGAAAACTTACTTTTGATAGTTCAGTTTTTAATACATTGTGTAATATAATATTTATTATTAGATTAAATTGTATAAATACATTTTTCTAAAGTTAGAAAACTACATTTATTCAGTGTATAGTTGTCATCAATCACCTCCATTTTAGTGTGTTGTTAAATCAGAAATGGCAACACAACTTGGATTTTATATACAGCTATATCTAAATTGCACCTGTATCTTTTATGTACAAGGGTGGTTCAATAAGTTAAAAATAACTCTCACATATTATTATTATCCTTTATATGGCGTCACAAGGGATACACCGCACTGAATTACAGAGTACATAGACAAGTAAGTAAAAAAAGAAAATAGTGACTTACAGTTCAACACAATATAGGACAAGCACAAAGTATATAAACATACAGATGTGTCCACTTCACATCTAGCCTCCCTGTATGTTAAACAGCCCTTCTAGTCATATATAAAAGAAAACATTTATAACTTGTACCAAGAGACAGCAACCTAGTCTTATTTCCGAGCCACACTCATATACAATACCAAAATTAAAAATAAAATAAACCAAAGGTGCTACACTGGTCATGAAAATCTTCACATTACAGTATGTTCAGTGTATCCATTCTTGTCTCTCAGTGTGCGTAGGAAGAAAAAAATGAAACAGTTGATGAGGAAACTGGATCACTTCTATTTCTCACTTTGCAGTGCCAGAAATTCCACAACACTCACCTCAAACAGGTGCCCTGTGTTCACATAAAGGTTTATTTGGGTGTCTCTGAGGGTCTATTTCCAGAACCACTTCCACCTCCATTCCTGGACTTATCAACAATCCAAAAGCTTTCAAATGACCTTACTGGGCCCGTGTCAGCCCCTCCACCAGCCAGAGTTGTTTCCGTTTCCTGTCTCCATTCATGTATACAGAGGGAAAAGGACAGAACCTTGGAGGATACCTACAGTTAGTGGAAGTGTGGTGGGGTGGAGTCATGAGAGGAGACAAAGAAGGAATGGTCAGAGGGGTAGGAGGACAGCCAGGAGAGGGCAGTATCATGCATACCAAGGGAGTGAAGTATGACCAAAGGTAAGAACAAAATGCAGAGTGCACAGCGGCTGGTGATAGGTAATCTTCTTCCCACCTCCACCACAAAATATGCACATACAACAGGACGAGATACCACTCCACCAGTGCTTTAGGATTTGCTTAATAGTATGGTGGCTCCACTTCATGGGCTGTCCACCCCTTTTCTCAGTTGAATTGACTCAGATGTATTATACACCAATATCACGTCAATTAGGGGCCAATAGATAAGAGAATAGCAAAGATAGTGTAATACTATTTTAAAAATCACACATTTAATACATAAAATCCCATTGTGGATGTCGCATTGTGGAATTTTATGTATTAAATGTGTGATTGCATCTGAGTCAATTCAACTAAGAAAAGGGATGGACATCCATGAAGTGGAGCCACCATACCATTAAGCAAATCCTAAAGCGCTGGCAGAGTGGTATCTTGTCCTGTTGTATGTGCAAGGGAGTGAAGTATTTGCAGAAGGAGAGGGTGGTTTACAGTGTCAAAAACAGAAGAGATGTCAAGGAGAATAAGCAGAGAGCAGTGGCCCTTGAATTTAGGAGAAAGGAGGTCATTGCAGACTTTCATGAGGGCACTTTCAGTGGAGTGGAGAGGATGGAAGCCAGACTAGAATGGGTCAAGCAGTGAGTGGAAGGAAAGAAAGGCAGTAAGACAGTTGTATACAATACGCTCAAGGAGTTTGGAGGCAAAAGGGAGGAGGGATGGGTCAGTAATTGGAGAGAGTGTGTGGATCAAGAGTAGGTTTTTTAGGAATAGGGGAGATGAGTGCATGCTTGAAGGCAGAGGGGACAGTGCCTGATGAGAAGGAGAGATTGAGCAGGGTGGGCAAGATGGAAACTGACAGAAAGAGAGGGGTAGTAGAGGAGGCAGGAGGGGATAGGGTAAAGTGGGTAGGTGGAGGGGAGGGAGAAATGGATGAGGGCCATGACTTCCTCACCAGATACATGGGATAAAGATGTCAGAGTTGATAACAGTGGTGGTAAGGGAAAGGAGGTCGCCAGTTGCTGATGGTTTAGTGGGATGTGATGGAGTCAATTTTGGATGTGAAGTAAGTGGCAAAGTCAAGAGCAGAGAGTGAGGAGGGGAGATGAGGTGGGGGTGAGCAGAGAAGAGAATTGACAGTGTTAAGGAAATTAAGCAATTTCTAGCATTCTGTCCAGTCTTTTAATATCATTTAATACTTAAGGCAATACAGGTTGAGTATCCCATATCCAAATATTCCGAAATACGGAATATTCCGAATTACGGACTTTTTTGAGTGAGAGTGAGATAGTGAAACATTTGTTTTTTGATGGCTCAATGTACACAAACTTTGTTTAATACACAATGTTATAAAAAATATTGTAGTAAATGACCTTCAGGCTGTGTGTATAAGGTGTATATGAAACATAAATGAATTGTGTGTATGTACACACACATTGTTTAATGCACAAATTTTTGAAAAATATTGGCTAAAATTAACTTCAGGCTTCAGGCTGTATAAGGTGTATATGAAACATATATGAAACATAAATGCATTCTGTGCTTAGATTTAGGTCCCATCGCCATGATATCTCATTATGGTATGCAATTATTCCAAAATACGGAAAAATCCGATATCCAAAATACCTCTGGTCCCAAGCATTTTGGGTAAGGGATACTCAACCTGTATTATGAAAGAAATATTTGTGACATGGAATGTATGTTCATGACAAGAACTTGCTTACTTCGCTAAGTCATCCTAGCCTTACTGACTACGGGGAATTCTGTACGGCATGTACCCAAGCCAAAACCAGATGGTGTTCAATAAGGAGGAACTGGCCTCAAGGCCTATTTGGATTGGTCCAAGCCTTGGGTGGAGGAATTTCTGGAGTATGCAATATTAAGGGCATTCTTTGTCATGTTCTGGCAGACTGAGCGCTCTTGTAATATTACTTGTAAGTGCATGCTGACTGTCACTTTATTGTAATCTTGCTCTGCCAATCTCAATAAAAAATACAAATTTGATAACAGCTGTTCACGTTGTTTTTTTATCCACAACAATTTGGTGCCGAAACCTGGGACCTGAAAGCGACTGGAATGGAATCAGGACAGGAACAGGGGGACTAGAGACCAGACCAGCACCATTTAAAAAAAGGTGAGAACATTTGTGTCTCTTTCTGCTCTTCCCTCCTTCGATCCTAAGACCCTCCATCTCACTGTCATAAGTACAGGTCCCAAGAACCTGAACAGCTGTGTTTTGTGGTCTAACATCTTTTGGATGTGCATGCGTGAGTGTATGTGGATGCTGGCACATTGCCACATCAGCATGAAAAAGGCCCTTTACGGCTGAGTGATTGTGCTGCCCCAAGATGCACCTCTACGGAGAGAGCATGGTGGGGGCAGGGAAGTAAAAAGTAAGAGGACCCTATCGTCCTCAGACACAAATGTTTCTTATCTTCTGAGTCTGTCAAGTAAACTGTCACTAACATTGTCTGCATAGCAGAGGAACAAAGTAAGTCATAGAAGGATAAGTGTTAGTGAGAGTAGAATCTGTGCTGGTCTGCCTTCGCTTGTCAATAAAGGTCCCTGGGCAACCCCTCGGGGGTCGCCCCTTGTAACAGGAGTGATCTAATCTCTGATTACCTCCTGGCCTGTTATCTGACAGCCCTGTGTACACTGGTTTGAGAATGCTTCTCGCTACACTGAAGGGCGTGCCTCGAAGCTGCAGACTTGTGTCTCTGTCTCTCATGAAAAATCATACTTCTGGATTAGATAATCCCTTACTGGCATTGTTTGACATACAGTAGGTGACATTAGAGGGCAAGTATTGTTTGGCATCTGCACCTTGCTGATTTTCATTTGGCTCTGTTGGAAAATTTGGAGGGACCAAAAGCAGGGATTCGCTGTGTGGGACTTCCCCTAGCAGCCAATAGCCATAGAATATAGTGCTGTGAAAAACTGAGAGAGAGGTGTAAGAGTCCCCTCCACCATAGCTGGGCTATGGGAAACAGTCACAACAAACACGGATTTGGCCGATCACCAAATCAGAGTAATTGATGTCCTGAGACTCCTAGTACCCCACAGGAGATGAATAAGAAATATGGCAAATGGTTCAGCCAGTATTTACCTAAGTGGGGCAGGCTGACTAGGGGTATAGATTGTGGGATCCCAAAAGAGGGAGCCTTTGAATTACCCCGCTGCGCAACCCTCTACAAAAATTATAAAACAAAATTAACAGAGCCAAATGAACAGGCAGCTTGGAGTATGTGGACGGTAGAATCTTATAAAAGACAGCAAAAAGCCCAAGGTATTTTTACATTAGAAACAAGAACAGGAAGGGCAAATCAGCAAGGAGGGGAGGTACACTCAGATGAGGAAGAGGGAGAGGAGATAGAACAACTTGCAATATCTTTAATAGAATCCACTGCAGTTAGCCTGGAGACCTCTCACTTAAGTACCCAGGGGACTCCAATATATGATGAGACAAAACCAGAGAAGCCCCCTATCTTCAAGGCAATGTACCCCACTGCAGACCTGACATCCATAATAAACCCTGGTGTCTCCTCAAGTGCTCCCCCACTGCCCAGGTATGTGGAGCCCCAGGTCCGGGCTATTGCCCCAGAGTACATACCTCCTCACTCTATCCACACCTCTTGGCAAAATATATCTGATCCAAGGGAAGGATGGATTTTGTGTGGAGTGGAGGGTGACTTCTCATCACTCCCAAAATAACCCAAGGTGAGATAGATGAAATGGCTGAGGAATATCGCTTGCCTCAATCCTCAGCCTACCTGGTTAGAGAGCAATTCCTTCCTGGTACAAATGGACAGGCAGATCGGAGAGTTACACAACACCTCCCATGGACAACTAGGGAGATGAGAGGATTCATTTCATCTATCCCTAAGCCACGAAATAATCCATATGGGTTTGCAAATGAACTGCATAATATTGCGGTCAGTTATAGTCCCAAATGGAGAGACCTGCTACAGATAATAAAATCTGGTCAGATCGATACTGCCACTATTTGTACCAACTCACCCTACCATCAGACCCATTATTATGACAGAACACCCCCCAGAGGGCATTAGGATATTGGGAAAAATTAGGAAAGTCTTTCCCCCACAGTCCTGGGTCCAAGTGACAAATATTCAGCAAAAGGTTAAAGAACCAGTGGAGGATTATTTTGAGAGATTTAGACCGGCAGTAGAAGAAGCAGGAGGAGATTTAGAAGACCAAGGTATGGGAAAGATGGCTGACTGCCACATTAGTCTCGGGACTTAATAAGGAGATACATGATAAGATGGTTACGGCCCATTCTGGCTGGCGAGACAAATCAGTCCCAGCACTAATGACTCTAGCCAGCTCAATCCAGAGAAATATACAGGAGGTGCAGGAGAAAAAGGTCCAGAGGGTGATGGTAGTTGACACACCCTGCAACCCCCAGAGGGGTAAGTTCAGGAGGAGGAACAATTGGGAGCCCAGAAATGTTGAGTGTTACAATTGTGGGAAACAGGGCCACATTGCAAGAAATTGTCTACCTCCAAAAAAGGGGGGTAGGATAGCTCCTGATGTGGAGGGCTTCCACTGTTACTAGTCATCTCAGAAAGTAGGGGGGTGATGCCTTTGTCCATTTGACCCTCTCTGAAATGCTTTTTTACTCAGTGGACTGTCTGGTGGACAGTGGAGCAGCCCGTAGTGTTCTCAAAAGATACAGAGAACATGTCAATGGATACTCTAATGACCCTGCAAAATCAGGCAGGTCCCCAAACTTGGTAAATGGAGGAAGGCTAGTTGCAACAGATAAATAATGTTTGGAAACATGTGTATGGTCGATTGTGTGCACCTCCATCCCTGTATCCTATTCTAGCAAATCTGTCCCATCTCCCTTCACATGTTTACAAAGGGGGAATGATTGCTAGTGTCAATAAATTTTGGTTTGCCTTGGGTTTTCCACAATATGCAACAGAATGGTTATGCTCTCCTCGTAGACAGAGGCGTGTCCAGTTGCCAAGGCAACGGCCGCAGTAACAGCAAAGAAATTGATATCTGAAATTGTGTGCAGGTATGGCCTACCTGAACTGGTTGAGTCAGACAGAGGGACTCACTTTACAGGACAGGTATTTGAGTTATTGAAAGGGTTACAAATTAACCAGCACCTACACACTCCGTATCGACCACAGGCGTCAACGAAGGCTGAGAGAGCAAATAGCTTCTTAAAAAACAAAATGGCTAGGATATGTGAGCAAACAAAACTTACAAGCTTTACCAGTAGCTCTTTTTGCAATAAAGCATACCCCAAAGGGATTACATGGACTTTCACCATTTGAGATACTGTTTGGCAGGCCGCCACTAACATGCCTTTTCTTTCCACAAGAATTGCATGGACAGTACGCTTCTCTTACTGACTACATTGTTCAGCTTCATAAGCAATTGACTAATTTGCATGGCAAAGTGTTTTCTTCTTTAAGAGATCCACAAGACACATCTGGAACCAACCACCTACAACCTGGAGACTTGGTGGTAATAAAAAGACACATCAGAAAACATCTGGAACCCCGAATTGATGGCCCATACCAGGTGCTACTGACGATAGCTACCTCCGTCAAGGTAGAAGGGAAGCCTAACTGGTTACACACTTCTCACTGTAAGAAAATTAACTTCCAGGTCAATGATGCAAACTAATCCCAAAAGGGTGGGGCCTCCTGGGGAGAAGAGAACTGAATGGACTGTTAAGATATGCTTGTTTTTCTGCCTGCTTGTTTGTGCTTTATATCAGTGAGTGCAGGTGGAAGGAGAAAAACAAAAGAACTCTATATGGCTTCTATATCAGCAGACGGCTAAGGAGCTGAACACCACTGACTGTTGGATCTGTTCTTATGTTCCTGCAAACCATAAAGGAATCCCTTTGATTGGTATCCCTATATCAATGAACGCTCTTAACCTCACAGATTATAGCTATAAGGTTGAAATAGACCTAAATCACACTGCTCACAATGCTCTTTCAGGCCTAGGAATATATTTAGAAATTACTGGTATAATCTCTCTGCCCACTATGTGACTGTATACGGCCTATGTACATTAACCACGTGGCTGAACTAAAAGGTCACCTAGTCAACTTACCTAAGGTATACATTGGAGAAACAAATTGTAAAAATGCTGCCTTAGTGTTTAACATTGAATACAATGAAATGACATGTGACAAGGTGAATGGTAACTGTAACAATCAATGTTGGAGTGCAAATATGAAAGCTCTCTGTGTCCCTTGGTGTGCTTGTCCTGACCAGACGGATGGGGATGATTGGGATTGTAAGACCTAAGTGCACAATAATATGGTATGGTTTCAGAGCTGGTTGGGAAACCATGGTAAAATAATCCCTAGGGTACTAAAGCAAGGGCTATACTATATTTGTGGCAATAGGGCCTACTCATGGCTTCCTATGGGAGCATGGGGGAACTGCACTATAGGAAGAGTTGTACCAGCCATAAGACAACGTGAAAACATCTCTTTTACCAATATGATAGAAACAGGCCCTAAAGAGACTAGATACAAGAGAGAATTGTTTACTGCAGCAGATAAAGCCTGGATGTGGTTCCTTGCCTGGACAAGCTGGGGAATTGAATTATGCTATCAATGAGGAGATGGCCCAAATTGGGAAGGTGACCCTTCAAAATAGAATGGCTCTTGATTACTTATTAGTCATGGAGGGAGGAACTTGTGCTGTTATAGGGGAGGAATGTTGTACCTGGATTGAGGACTCACATGTCCCCATAGAAGCGCACATGTACAGGAATTAAAGAAAAAAGCTAGAGTCATATCCAAGGAGGGATGGAATCCCTTCTCCTGGATGGGGTCAATTGGTGCATGTGTAACAATCTGTTATCAGATTTAATAAAACCCATAGTGGTAGTGATAGGATTGATTGTATTTCTTTTGACTGCTTGGAAATTATTAATGTGCTGTACAGTGTATTTCTAATTTCAGGAAAAATGTGGATCCGCTCGTTTAATAGGAAGAATGATAACAGCCACAGGGATGACCATCTGACGGCCTAGCCCAACTGCCCATCTCTTCTGAGAGACCCCTCAATTGTTGTAAGAGTTGGGTGGAAGACATCATCTTTGAAAGAGGGTCCCACAGGTGCACTACGACAGTTTGGACACCACCCGAGAGGAAGTTTATCCCAAGAAATGATTCCGACGAGTCAGTCATTTTGATTCCAGCGAATTCACCGAGTGCCCTCTGTGCCCTAGGGCACCTCTGGCTGCTGTTATTATTATTACAGCTAGATAGGTGTGTGAATGCTTCATTAAAGGTGTGTGAATGCTTAGCTGAATAGCAACCGCAAGGCAGTACTTCCTTTTGCTTATACCCTGTCTCAATTGGTACTTTGTCATACAACAAAACCTGGGGGCATCAGAGTACTGGGTGGACCTATTTTGCCCAGGAAAAGTGGCTGCTATAGGACCAGACATTGACCTACAGGTACCAATTGACTGCAGGGTGTGGCAACAGAGTCAGGGTAGGCCCAGGTGCGTCTGTAGCTATATCATCTCCAGTCACAGTCACACATCCTTTTTAGCATTACTAGTACTGCCATTGTTACCTTTTAGGTGATGTTATAAATGAGTGATAATAAAATTATCAAAAGGGTGAGAAATGTTAAGGAAATTAAGCAATTTATAGCATTCTGTCTTTGAATATCATTTAATACTTAAAGCAATATTATGAAAGACATGATTGTGAC
Source organism: Pseudophryne corroboree (assembly GCF_028390025.1). Lineage (NCBI taxonomy): Eukaryota > Metazoa > Chordata > Amphibia > Anura > Myobatrachidae > Pseudophryne > Pseudophryne corroboree. The sequence continues at coordinate 431,208,762 of NC_086447.1, read as the reverse complement.
AAGGAATGTATGTTCGTGACAAGAACTTGCTTACTTCGCTAAGTCATCCTAGCCTTACTGACTATGGGGAATTCTGTATGTCATGTACCCAAGCCAAAACCAGATGGTGGTCGATAAGGAGGAACTGGCCTCAAGGCCTGCTTGGATTGGTCCAAGCCTTGGGTGGAGGAATTTCTAGCGTATGCAATATTAAGGGTTTTCTTTGCCATGTTCTGGGCAGACTGAGCGCTCTTGTAATATTACTTGTAAGTGCATGCTGACTGTCACTTTATTGTAATCTTGCTCTCTCATTATCAATATAAAATACAAATACAACAAGGTCCTATACTGTTAGACAATCAATCTCCAAGTGGGTCTGGGATATTAGCACCAGTGGAGGTTCCTTCTTGGGCTAAGTCTATGGAAAGGACTGCTTTAGGTTTAAAAAGGACATCATTTTCTCTGGAAAAATTGTTGATTTCACCAGGACCTAGGTCGCGTAAGCATCTGGTTTTTCTGAATCTGATGTTTCCCCTGAAGAGGAAGGTCGTATTGAGGTTTCTGATCCTGAGGGGTCTGTTACCTTTATTGACAAAGGTTCTGGTATTCAGGGGAGGGCATACTATAGATGATTTTGTTAAAGCAGTATGTCAGGTTCTTGATCTACATAGGTTATAGTAGCAATCAGGACAATTTAGTTAATTATTTGTTTAAAACTAAGACGTTAAAGAAAAAAATATGTGGTTTTGCCTTCCTCTGCAATTGCGTGAGTTAATTGCAGAACCATGGTAAAACCCCAAAAATAAATTCCAGGTATCACGAAGGTATCTATTCAATTTGTGCCGGTTTTTCAGATGGTCAGAAAAAACGTCACTTTTTGACAGAAATAGGTCGAATTTGCATTTGACCTATTCAGTGATGATAATAATAATAATGTCCTACTGTCGGAAAAACTGGCACTTGTCAAAAAACACGTGGATCGGCGAGTTACTTGCCAATCCCCGTGTTTATGTTGAAAACGCGTTTGCTTTCGACAGTTTGAGACTGATGTAGATTCAACTTTTTATGAAGTCAAATCTGCATTGTGGGAATGGGTATCCGGACTCTTGGTCGACACCAATTAGGTTGACATCCAATAGGTCGACACCCATTGGTTGACAGTGGATAGGTCGACACTAGTAATAGGTCGACACTAGTAAAATGTCGACAAGCAAAAAGGTCAACATGTGTTTTTTACAATTTTTTGGGGGGGGACTTTTTCATACTTTACGATCCACGTTGACTACGATTGGGAATGGTAACCTGTGCTGAGCACAGCGGTAGCAGAGCTAGGCACCTTGCCCGCAGCATGTCGAGCGAAGCGAGCCATGCAAGGGGACACGGTGTGCTAATTGGGGTTCGCAGTCACTTGATGGAGAAAACAAAACCAAAAAAACATAAAAAACTCATATCTACCTTTTTCCATGTTAACCTAATGGCCGTGTCGACCTATTACTAGTGTCGACCTAGCCATTGTCGACAAATGGGTGTTGACCTAATCGGTGTCGACCATGAGTCCCATACTCGTGGGAATGCTGACCGCTTCTGGCCAGCATTGAATACTGATGTGTCGTATCCTCTCCATCGGAGTGGATCCGACAACATTTGAATACCCCTTTATGTATCCTATTCCTGTTGTGCATAGAGATCAGTCAACATGAGTAGATGTTTCTATAGGTTACAGTCCTCCCTATTCCAGATGCAGCATCACTTATACCCCTTTCAGACAGAGAAAAGAACCCAGTAATTTCCCGGCTCTTGAAGGGTCGACCCGGAATTTTTTTCTGTCTGAAAGGGTCAACACTGGACTGAGTTCCCGGGAATTCGACCCAGGTTTTTACCTGGGTTTTTCCCGGCTCTTACATGGGTTGCTGGCTGTCTAAAAGGGTCCGACCCGGTATTTTAGAAATGGGTTGCGGTTAACAGATCTTATTGGCTGAGCTAACGGGGCACTGGCAATTGGCTGAGCAGCAGGATCTCTCTGATTGGCTGAGCGGGTGTGGCACTGGCGCTGGCATCTGAGGTCATAATTGCGCTGCAGGAGAGACGGAGGGACACAGCATGGTGTATTGGAAGGAGGAAGAGATCAGGGAGCTGCTTTCTGTTAGAGGGGAGGAGGAGATCCGGAAGCAGATCACTGGGACAGTGAAGGATGCCACAGTATACACCAACATTGCCAAGATACTTACCTCAAAGGGCATTGTGCGGACACAGCAGCAGGTAGTGAATAAATTGAAAGCTCTGCGCAAATATTACAACAAAGTTCACAACCACAACAGGAGGAAAAGTGGTGCTGCTAGAATGGAGTGGCTTTACTACGATCAGTGCAATGAAGTATTTGGCAATTCTGCACTGGTTAATCCCATTGCCATTTCATCGTCCAGTTGTGCGTCCTCATGAAGCGCTACCCCGGAGAACAGCCAATCCATCCCACTGACGCCACCAATGCTGTATGATGACATCACTGAGATCAGTGACATCGATCCGATGGCTGCCGTGGGGGACTCAGCCACCAATACTATCGAGGTTGAAGCCAGTGGAAGCAGCACAGGGACTCCGGCTGGGACACCGACTTCTGCGCAGACTGAGGCGCCAAAGTTGCGTAGGAACAGTAAGTTGTTGGTTTTTTTTAAAACACACTTATGATTTTTCTTATATTTTAAATCCAGTATATAATATGGGGCGTATTCCACAATGATGTTGTTTGCACTTGTTATTATTTTTGAATGCTGTGTTACACATTCAGTTCCTGTCTGTTTCTGTATTTCAACAATATCAGAAGGCCACGTTAGCTGTTGCACCATTTATCAGTAATAACGACTGCTAACAACATCATAGGCCATACCTGCACGCTAATCGCACGAAGAAAGGATACATTTTGCATAGCATGCAGTGTTTGTACAATTGCGCACTTCCATAACTCACACATGATATCTTTGTCCTGACCAATACTCAAAATGTATATGTTGCCGTGTGAAGCTAGTACGCAGTACAAACAAGGCCTCAAGCACATATATGCTGAAATCACTGCTATTTGATTTTCTAAAATTGTTGTTTTCCCTCCATTTCTAGTCTTTGACATACCTAAACGGAAGAAAAAAACTTCAAAGATGGAGCAAGAATGACAAGAATCCTAGTCAATCTGCTGCGAGATTCTGATGCTGAAATGCAGGCACAGGAGGATGCACGACTACAACACTTTTTTGACAACGAGAAAGAGTTACAAAATTCATTTCTCACGCAACTTGTGGGTATGCATGAACGCATTTCTAGGGAAAACAGAGATGCACAAATGTCCTTTCTTAATGGTCTGGTGTCTAGATTACACAATCCTCACCCTCCACACCCTTATCCAGTGTATACTACTCACTATTCTGAGGGCCATTTTTCCAACTACCAGCATCATAGCAGAGGCATGCAGTTTATGGAAACAAACCCCTCAAATCCACCTACTGCTACTCCACATAATAGTCCAGATGGCACAGGGAATACTTCTCACTATGGCGCAGTGCCTAGTTATCTAGATGGCACAGCAAATACTTTTTCACATGCCCCTGCATGTAGCAGTCCACATGCCAATAAGCAGACTAGTCCTGATGTTACAGTGCATAGCAGTCCACATGCCACTGTGCATGTTAGTCCAGATGACATGGGTAATAATACTACACATGGCTCGGTGTGTATATTTATCCAGATGGCACAGGGAATAATACTCCACATGTCACTGAGCATAATTATCCATATTACTACTCACAACTGTCCACTGGGCAGCACTTCTTACAGACAGTTGTAAATACTTTTTTTCTTCTTCTTTGATGTTTTTGAAAATGTTCATATGTATTCAGCACTTTACAGGCCTGTCAAGTGTACGGCCCATACCTTGCCATTACCTCAGCCACTTCTCCAGATAGGGAAGTAAATTACGCTAAATGTACAAGCATTATGCCCTCTATTTATGTGTCTAATGTCTACACACATTATGGCCTATTTATGTTAAAAAATGTAAGAAGCATTTTAAACTGAAAACATGTTATATTTAAAAAGATACATGTGAGGTAACATGTACACATAACTTTTTTAAAACAATAAAACCCACACTTTTTGAATAAAAACAATTAAAAAAATGTTAGCCAACATATCTGTGTCCTCTACTGTGTCATAGTAGTTAAGTTAGCAGTGAGGGTGTTGCATATCTCCTCAGCTCTGCCACTACTAATCTCCCCCTCGTAGGTAGCTTCTGCTGCTTCTACAGGAGTATCGCACAGTTCAGTGTCCACAACATTCCACTCTGGCAAAAAGTGATCCTTCTGTATCTCGCAAAAGTTATGCAGGATACAGCAAGCAGCAACCACATCCGGCACCAGGGTGATGGCAATGTCATTGCACTTTAGTAGACACCGCCAGCGCCCCTTCAGTCTCCCAAAAGCGTTCTCCACCACCATCCTGGCCGAGCTGAGAGTGTGGGTGAAATGCACTTGTTCCGGAGAGAGTGGGAGATGCTGTGTGAAGCCCTTGATCAGCCAACACCTCAAAGGGTATGCCGCATCTCCAATAAGGTGCACCGGGATCTCCACCCCATCAACAAACTTTGATTTCTGTAATGGGAAATAAAAATTAATATATAGTATAGGTGGCATACATAATGTTCAGGAAAGTACAGGGAATAATTATGAATACCAACAATCTAATCCTGACATGGGGGAGCTAAGTATCCTAAACCCTCCCACCCCTCCCCTACCAACTAACCCTCCCTTTCCGCAGCCTAACCCTTGCCTAAACTTGCGAGCCTCCAGCTGTTGTGGAACTAGACATGCTAGCATGTGCTGCCACAATTGCAGCACCCCCAAATTGAAAATTTGTTGCAGGGGCATGCTGGGAGGTTTAGTTCCACAGCAGCTATATTTTGACACCCCTGCTACACTACGTAAGAGGCCAGCCCTATACCATAACTGCAATCTATTGTATTATGATTCTGCTGTGAAAAATATAACCCATCAAAAGAGATATACTTACCTCTCTCGGGAACAACCAGCCATGTTGGTACTCCTATGCAATCTGGAACAATTCAAAGTTGCCAAGTACCCGGGAGTCGTGAGCACGACCCGGCCAGCCAATGAAGACATCTGTGAAACTGAATAGTATATGTATTAGCTGTGTTTAACAATACACATCATGAGCCCAACATATGACTCACATTAACACACCATACTACTTACCAATACTTATGGTCCACTACAGCCTGCAGGATGATGGAGTGCCAGCCTTTTTGGTTGTAGTAATCGGCTGGGTTGTCTCTGGGGGCAATAATGGGTATATGGGTCCCATCTATGACTCCAGCACACTGGGGATATTTACATCGCTGGAAACCTTTTATGGTATCACCCAGCCGGGCACCTTGCGGTAAGGAGATGAAGCGGTGGTAAAGGGTTTCCAGCAATGCCTGGGTCACTTCCCACACTAGCACACACACAGTCGATATACCAACACCGAACAAGCAGGCGACGGTGCGGTATTTCCCGGGGTTGCATACCACCACAACACAATCACCAGTCTCCTGCAGGTCTTGCGGTAGTTGGTGTTTCCCCTGGTGAGTGCTGGAGTGAGAAGTTCCAACAGGTAGTAAAACATATCACGTGACATCCGAAAGTGTGCCACCCACTCCTCTGGCTGATAAGCTTTAACGGTCGCCCAGAAAGCTTGTCCATGCCTGCGGTCCCTGGCCCACAACGATCGATTAGTTGAGCTGGTAAATTTCAGGGTAGACATAATGCTGCCCAAAATCAGGGCTCTCCTCCTGCGCAAATACTGGCGATGAGTATTAGCTCTCTCTGCCAGAAATTGCTCCCTTCTCCTCTTGGCATAAGACTGTGCCAGGTAGCACAGTGCTATCAGCTGCATCAGGCTTTCATTTGCTGTGTGAAACAGTAAAAAACAGCAAGAAGCCAGGAACTCCGGGCTACTCAGCAGTAACTCGTCGGCCATGGTTAATGCAATGCTGTGATCAGTCACCACCCACTTTTCATGACCTCATCTCGGTGTGGCATGTGTGCCATAAAAATAGTCCATTTCTTGTGACACACAAGTCTATTGCAGGGCTGACACGGGTTCTGTCAGAAAGGGGTCGACCCGGGAATTATCCGGGTTAAATGTGCTGTGTGAAAGGGGGTTAGGAACTGTAACCCAGGTTTTTCCTAGTTTCACAAAACCGAGAAAAATCCGGGTTTTTTAAATTTTTCTGTCTGAAAGTGGTATTAAAGATAACTCAGACCGTAAATATGAAAGTGCTGCATGTTAAAAATCCCTTTATGTGGCTTCAGGTTATGGAGAAGTGGATTGAACTTCTTATAAAGGTAATTCACACAGAGAGCCCTAAGTCTTGCAGTTTACGGCAGAGCAACTCAGAATAGGAGCAGAATATTTATGGGAGGTCACTTTAGACACATCTTTGATGCATTCGAAAATCTCAGGTCTAGTAGTTGACTAAGACATTTTTGGAAGGTTTACCACTTGAGGGTACATTTGTATTTGGTTCTGAATTAGATAACAGAATTTCTGAGGCCATAGGTGGGAAACTTGTTTCCTACCATCATGAAGGTCTTTCAAGGTTAAAATAAGACTTTTCACCCAACCTTCAAACTACAGGCAAACCAGTTCTTTCATGGCAGGGGTCAGTTTTCTATGTCCTGAGGTTACAGAGAAAGACAGACTAAGACAGTTAAGAAGAAGCAAAGAAAACAGGTTCCCAAGCTCCAGGATAAGTCTATATGATGGGGAGGGTATACACCCAGAAGTTTCTAGAGTAGGTGCCCATCTAATGTCATTCCGAAACCAATGGAGGATGTCTTTCACAGACAAATGAGTAATGAATATAACAGAAAGAGGTTACATTATCAGTGTCTCAGGTCCACCACCAAAAAGATTCTTTGCAACCAAGTGGCCAAACGACAGACAGAAATGTCTTGAGTTAGGTCAGGCCATAAATAATTTTCAGGATTTAGGGGTAATCGCTCCTGTAGCCATGGGTCAAAGAGAGCTGGATTTCTATTCAAATATACTGTATGTTTAGTCCAAAAACAAGATGGGAGACCCATTTTAAATGTAAAAGAATTCAATACAAAGATAAAGATAGGCAAGTTCATATTGGAATCTATAAGATCCTAGCAATAGCACATGCATCACTAAAATTTATGAAAAATGCTTGTATTTTTATATATCTTGATCTATTTTGTAAAATTAATTTCTTTCTTTTTTTTTATTATTATTATTATTATTACTATTATAATTGAAAACCCAAATGTGGCCTTTCAGTTCTACTGTGCGTGCACAAACCGAGCAGAACATATCCCCTGATTCAGACCAGGTAAAGCTGTAAATTAATCTTTACTGTTCCTAGCTAGCTGAGTTACTTTAGAGTTTTCCTATTTTATTTTATTTTTTAATGAATGCCGTATAGCATTAAAAAAATACCTATAATTGACATTTACTCTTATGTCAGAGTTTCCCAAAGTCCGCTATTACAGTCCAGGTTTTAAGGCTATCCATGCTCAAGCACAGGTGACTTATTTAGTTCCTCAGTAAATTTGATTTAACTATCTGGACTCAATCATGGATATCCCTAAAACCTGGATTGTAATGGCGGAGTCTGAGAAACTCCGTCATGTATTAGGGTGGCATGTTTGAGTCTTGGAGGTCTACACAGCAGCCTCCCAGTATGCTGTGGGGCTGCAGGCGGAGCGGAAGGAGAGGCTTGAGCTGCAAGGGTGTGGTACGTGTGTGTCTATGGGACAGTGTGTGTGTGTGTGTGTGTGTGTGTGTGTGTGTGTGTGTGTGTGTGTGTGTGTGTGTGTGTGTGTGTGTGTGTGTGTGTGTGTGTGTGTGGTGGGAAAGCCATGCCTATTTTGTCAGTTTTGGGACCCACAATTTCTGATGCCAGTCCTGGATATATGCACTGTAAAATAACAGGTGTTGAAAGATTTAATATGGATATTGTATTGTCTTTGGTATACAATTATGGCTAAATCACAGCCATATGGTCAAGCATTTTATTCGGCTGAGACCTATGGGTAATTTTTTGTAATAATATGGGAAACAGCCTGTACCCTAGAAAACTGTAAAGAAAATGATTGGGTAACAGTAATAATGTATAATACTGTCTCAAAGGAAAAATTTAGTACTTTAAAAAGGCATGAAATGGCTGATTTGATCTTAAAAAAAAATAAAAATAGGTTATGAATTTCAAACAACTGAAACAAACAATGCAAAAAAATGTGCTTTATGTATAATTTGAGGCCAATGTTAGAAAAAATTATTAAAAAAAACAATAATTTGTTGTTTAGATAAATAATGGATATATATTTGGGGTACATAAATTAACAAAGAAAAGTTTATTTTGCAGTAATTTGAGGCCTTTTTTAACATACAATAATGACGTACTGTAATTAATGAACTGGAAACTTCCAATTGCCTAATTAGTCATGGAAGGGGGAGGTCCAAGGGGTTCTAAAGGGGTCCCTGACATTTTTAGCTTGAAAAAATATATTTTTTTTATTTTTTACACCTCCTCTGGGACTGCAAGAAAATAGCAGTGGAAATTCCTGTAGATAGTACCGTACCTGATTTTCTGCCTGGCAATTGAATAGAAAAAATCTCGCAGCTGCAGGAAAAACCCTGCACTGCGCATTTGCTTCAAATTGCTCTTACAACTGGATATGCCCCAGTGTGGCACCAATATAGAAACACAGAATTTGATGGCAGATAAGAACCTCTTGGCCCATCAAGTCTGTACAATAGTATAATAGAAATGATTAGCTATAATAGACAAATAACAGGCATATTTATTATTGGGTCTGAATTAGAATTATTATATTTTCTTTTTGCTGCTATTAATGGCAACAAAAAATTATGATTCAAACAAATGTAATAAAATACACTTAAAAGGACAGGAACTTCCAAAGGAGTTATCCCTTCACTACTTCTTCAGGAGATGGGTGCACTGCTGTGCTGCAGGGCCTGCTCATCACATGGATCCCTCTTCTGGTACTTTTGCGAAATGCAGCCCATAGGCTACCATAGGCTAACACCATGTTCAGATCACATTAACTACCAGGGCCAAGCGAAGCTTGGTAAATTAAGATAAAAAGCATCCACATAGAAACCTTAGGAGACTGCTTTACAAGCAAAATGGGGGACTGCGTAGTTGTATGTAATATCTACTGTGGTCCCCAGCTACATGCGTTCCGGAACATTTATTTACTTTCCTAACTGTCTCTGCTCCCAAGTAAGGGTAGAGCATGTCATCAATAGTGATTGCTAGAAAAAGTAAACGTGATATTGCCAAGCTGTCTGATTAACATGTATAGCTTATTGCTAGTGCTTTCTCATCAGAAGCAGTGAAGACATCTGTGTGATTTGACATATGCAGCAACCATGACTACGGAAAGCTAACGGGGGGTCTTACCAGATCAGGGTAAGAGCCCAGTAAGACCCTTTATACGCATTTCGCTCTTAGATTTTCTTAACTTCCATCAGCTCCACATTATTCAGATTTACTGTTTAGTAATGTTTTATATCTCACACGCTATTATTTTAAATCACATAATTGTGGAATTACACTCTCCCCAAACACACACACACACACACACACACATATATATATATAAGCTAATCCTGCTTTTGACCCTCATGAAATACTAGAATAGTGCATAGATAGAATAGAGATACATACTTGATTTGTCAAGTCTGTTTACATCCCATAAAAAAATATTTCCTAAACCATATGCTTGAGGCCCAGCTGTCTGATAACATAAGGTCTGTATTCTATTTGTAAATACTATTTTTACCATACCCTGCATGTACTTTGCTTATTTAACTTTTAGTGGTAATGCATTTACTCATAAAAGAATTAGGTAACCTCTCTGTGACTCCATGTAATAACATGACTTTGGTCAGTACAGTGAAGGTTTTCATTATTTCAGTTTGAAGATCCAAAGCATTTTAAGTTTTTTTTTAAATGCCATTTGTAAGTGGCAGTATATAAACAATATTATGTACTCTGTTTCTAGATAACTTCATTACCCTATGCATGAGTAATTGCAGACATCATTCTAAACACGCTTACATAAGTCCAGATCCTTTTTAGTGGCTATTTAGGACAAGTGTTTCTAATTATACATTTTAAACAATACTAGGAAAGGTCACCCTTTCATATCTAGCATTACCTATGAAAAATAACAATGTAAACCTTTTGGGCTAAGCTGTTGCACTCTGCAATAAAAAACCTTTTTCCTGGGGGGGTCATTTCGGTATATATGCCACTTGCATTCTTTCTTTAGTACATCATACTGTATGCCCATTTCTGCTAATACAGGTTGAGTATCCCATATCCAAATATTCCGAAATACGGAATATTCCGAAATACGGACTTTTTTGACTGAGAGTGAGATAGTGAAAACTTTGTTTTTTCATGGCTCAGTGTACACAAACTTTGTTTAATACACAAAGTTATTAAAGTTATTGTATTAAATGACCTTCAGGCTGTGTGTATAAGGTGTATATGAAACATAAATGAATTGTGTGAATGTAGATACACTTTGTTTAATGCACAACGTTATAACAAATATTGGCTAAAATTACCTTCAGGCTGTGTGTATAAGGTGTATATGTAACATAAATGCATTCTGTGCTTAGACTTAGGTCCCATCACCATGATATCTCATTATGGTATGCAATTATTCCAAAATACGGAAAAATCCCATATCCAAAATACCTCTGGTCCCAAGCATTTTGGATAAGGGATACTCAACCTGTACAATAATAATAGATGTCTACAACATGACAAAGCTGAATGGTGCTGTCAGGCTCTATATGTAAAAGCATGTAATGATAACACGTGATCATTCATTATGTTACTTCAGCTTTACGCACAGTTCACCAAGATATGTTGTACACTTTAAATTGATTGTAAAACATGTTACATTTTTTATGTTATCACATAGAGAATGCTTTAAAACCAGTGCCTTATGCTTTCATGGTAGGAGCTCATAATAGAATGAGTTTGACATTTTATTTATGAAATTGTACGCTGTCATATGTGTACTCCTGTGGGCCAGTTGCAAAAAGCATACAAATGAAATACAGTAAATTTTAGAAGACACTACAGAGCCAAAATGGAGCCCAGTAAATTGTTATGAGCTGCTGTGAGCAGCGTGGTGGTTCACTACTTTCTTCCATGTCCCAGCTGTAACTAGGAGACAGGGACACCGGAGCGCAGTGTCAGTAGCTGATTGGCATGCTGGTCCCCCCATCGCTAGGAGACTGGGATACCAGCGTGCAGAGAGCAGTGGCTGCACAGAGGTTGTCCCTGATGCTTCTAATTAGCTGGAACACTAGCTGGTCTCCTACAGTATGTGCAGCTCTACACCTGCTGCATATTCTTTATTCAGGGGACTTGTCTGTGTTGGGGCATACTGAACAGTCGTTGTGTGCGATAAAACGCAGACAGTGCTTAGCCTCCTAGTCAGTTATAGCTTTATTCCCTGCAAGTGCTCTTGGTCTATTTCAGCTAGGGTTACCACCTTATCCCTTTAATTCTGGACACAGAACCTGTGTAATTAATATGTGTCCCGAATTAAAGGGATGAGGTGGTAACCCTACCTTAAGCATATTTCCTGCAGATCACCTGGTTACTTGTATATGCTCCTATTACCCTGAGTGAAGTCCTAGCGTCATGCCAGTACTGGTGAGAGCATCTCCCTCTATGTAAACAGGTTATAGGCAAAAACCTCTGTAGTGTGGTTCTAAGGGTCTTAAGCAGTTTATTTGGTGTACTATAACATAAGGATCCAGTTAGGATCCCGGCAGTCGGGATCCTGGCAGTCAGAATACCGATGCTGGGTTCCCAACATTATTTGGAATGCCGACACCGGCTTCCTGAATAGAGTTTCCAGCCCGGTGTCAAAATCCTGACAGACAGGATCCCAAACAACCACACACAACGCTGCACTGGAGAGATAAGCTGCGGGTGGGAGGTGGGGGAGGTTAGGTTTAGGCTTTGTGGGGAGGGTTATGGTTAGGTTGCACCTCTTGGGGGGGTTAGGTTTAGGCTTGTGGGTTAGAGAGTTAGGATTAGGCAACCACCAGGAAGGGTTAGGGTAAGGCTGCGGGTGGGGAGGGTTAGGTTTAGGCTGCGGGAAGGGGGGTTAGGTTTAGGCATCACCAGGAAGGGTTAGGCTGTGTGTGTGTGTGTGTGTGTGTGTGTGTGTGTGTGTGTGTGGGGGGGGGGGGGGGGGGGGGGGTTAGGTTTAGGCTACGAAAAGGGAGGATTAGGGTTAGGGGGCCAGGTGAGGGGGGGGGGGGTAAGTATACTTACATTCCCCTGTCGGGATTCTAATCATCCAGATGCTGCTGTCAGATCCTGACCGCTGGCATTTCAGCCCCAACCCATTACATAGATGCATTATATTGGGCTGAGTTATTAAAATAGACATATTGCAATTTTTGTATTAAATTGGAGTGACAGTATATACAAGAACATAGGATTGCATTTCCAATATGAAATTGTTTGTACCAGATTTTCTATGATAGCCCCAAATAAAATAAAATAAAAATAATAATGTGAACAGTAAGCAAAGTCCTATTTCTAATCTTCAGCGACCCAAGACTGAGACCTTTGTGGCCTTTTCACTAATCCAGGCCCGCTGGACGGTATAAGCAGTAATCGATCAAGGCGCAGAGGTATCATGTGATACGTTTGTATGCTAATTTGTCCTGTACCCACAGTAAATCTAAATCTTAAATAATGGAATATCATGGATTAATATCTTTCAGTTATAGAGAACACAGCTACTGTACATAAAAATTTAGCGAGACCTTGAAAGTGATGTGATGTGGGTTCTGCCCAGCTACAGTATATCATTAGAGTGGTCGCAATAATTTCTATGTGGTCTCTAGAAAGGAAGAACAATAAGAAGCATGCAATCTTCAGTAATCCCTTGTAGTCTTGGAGCGACCCTTCAATTCTTAGAAAACAATCTCTGACATGTGTAACCTAGATAAAACTGTCAAATGTAAATACTATATAAATTACCCATTCCAAAGAAATAAATACTATATAAAGGACCCATTCAAAAGTAATAAATACTATATAAATAATTACTCATTACAAAGCAATAAATGCTATATAAAGTACTCATTCAAAAGTAATAAATATTATATATATTTACCCATTTATTTTCAAAGTAATAAATACTGTATGAATTATCCATTTCCAAAGTAATACATACTGTATGAATTACTCATTTCTAAAGTAAAAGTAATGTTAAAGTTAAAGCTATCTACAAATCTCATGACCTATTTGTTGCAATAATGTTATACTTGTAGGTGTAAATAAACACAAAGCAAAAAGGGCCTCATTCATATAAAATATAAAAATCAACTGGAATACGAATATGGTAAATAAGTTAAGGCACGATCGTTATTTTAAAAACACATAATTAATTTTTTATATCTACTGTACATATGCAATTTAGCCCAATTCACAAATATCTGCATAAAATGTTTGCCCTTCGAAGGGATGTATTAAGGTCTGTGGGGGAGCCCTGGGCAACATATTTGTGGGGTTCTCCATCTAGGCCATGAGGGTGGGGGTGGGGGGGTGGGTCTGGCTGCAAGTTCCGATATTCAGTCTCCATAAGGATGCACACAGATATACAGTGTAGGAAATAATGCTGGATCATGAAAAATGAACTGTAACCAATAAGAGAATTACATTTAAGGATGTGCACCAATCCCATAATTTGGCCCTTTTTTTGTTCCTAGACTATTATTAACCTCAATAACATTAATTTCCAGTAAATTTTGATTACCTCACAGCTCACAATATTGCTTTCACCATTATTGGCCAAAAGCTGCTTTGAGCTGGCTGATTACTAAGTGACAGAGCAGTGGCACAAACACTACTATATTTGGACTGCATGGGAACAACCATCTTCCGTTACAACTCACCAAGCATGAGGAGGAGCCAATGTCAGAACTGTATATGGATGTAGGTGCATGAAGGCAAAGCCCAATCTGTATACTGTTAGTAATATCTCTTTATAGGTTAAATAAAAGGATGCTATAAGCAAAGGCTTAACTAGTCATTTTGGGCCCCATATGCCTAGTGACTAATGACAATAAAACCCACACAGAAACATGGGCCTTCATTCCGAGTTGATCGCTCGCTAGTTACTTTTAGCAGCCGTGCAAATGCATAGTCGCCGCCCACGGGGGAGAGTATTTTCGCTTTGCAAGAGTGCAGCCGAGCGGTACAAAAAAAATGTGTGCAAAACAAGACCAGCCCTGTAGTTACTTAATCTGTGCGATAATTGCTGCGACGAAGGTCCCGGAATTGACGTCAGATACCCGCCCTGCAAACCCATGGACATGCCTGTGTTTTTCCAAACACTCCCAGAAAACGGTCAGTTGACACCCATAAACTCCCACTTCCTGTCAATCTCCTTGCGATCGGCTGTGCGAATGGAATCGTCGCTAGAAGTAGTGCAATACGTCGATGCTCTTTGTACCCATACGCCACGCGTGCACATTGTGGCTCATACGCATGCGTAGTTTTGCCATTTTTTAAAATGATTGCTACACAGCGAACAACGGCAGCTAGCGATCAATTCAGAATGAGGGCCATGGTACAAGCAAGGAAGACAGGCCAGGCCCCTCCTTAGCTGTAGACCCCATAGCAGCTGCACCAATGGTAGCTATGGCCTTGGCTATTAGCAAGAACGTGACTAGTGTATGGGGACTCTTTTTTTATGTCTGCAAAGGGATAAAAGAAGTAATAAAACATGATTTTCAGGTTTGCTATTAATGATGCTGGTTAGCATAAGCTTAACTATTTTGGGGAGCAAAGCAAGGATCAGTAGAAATTTTAGATAGACTGAAGGTGCTGCACAGTAGCTGGGTAAATTCATTATCAGGTGCAAAAGGCATCTAGGTTTTTGACCGTGGCTGCTTTTGACAGTTTAATACATCCAGTGCCCTTTGTTCTGCACCTCCAATACACACTGAATTCAGAAGCTCACATTTCTGGAGTCACAATGGCAAAATAATAAAAAACAGACACATTTGCTGGACAAATATTAATCTTTATTACAGATACTATTTAAAGGCCTAATTCAGACCTGATCGCAGCAGCAAAATTGTTCTCTATTGGGCAAAACCATGTGCACTGCAGGTGAGACAGATATAACATGTGCAGAGAAATTTAGATTTGGGTGGGTTATACTGTTTCTGTGCAGGGTAAATACTGGCTGCTTCATGTTTACACTTCCATTTTATATTTCAGTTTGAACAAACCCCACTCAAATCTAACTCCCTCTCTACATGTTATATCTGTCCCCCCCCCCCCCCCCCCCTTCCCCATGCAGTGCACATGGTTTTGCCCATTAGATAGAGTGACCATATTATTGATTTTACCTGGGATGCTCATGGATTACACAGGTTCTGTGGCTGATATAAACCAGCTGAAATGTAGGCTTGAAGTCAGCCAGTCAGCAAGCCAGCCAGCCACAGAACCTGTGTAATCCATGAGCGTCCCAGGTAAAAGGGATAATATGGTCAATCTACATTAGAGAACAATTTTGTTGCTGTGATCAGGTCTTAATTAGGCCCTAAGTGCGGCTCCAAAGAGTATAGCGTACACAGCATTTGAAACAAATGTAGGTTTTGTGAACATCATAGACGTTTTTCAATTGGTTAAAACAATGCAACTAAACTTTATTTTATTTGTGCATGTATAAAATACAAATTATCTACTTGTTTATAATTATACTTATTCAATTATTTCCAGTGCTGCCTAAGCTTCACCCCAATGAATCAAAATACATATTAGAACTACATACTTTGGACGACTTTGACAAAAATGATGTTCTACAGTGTACAGTCTATGGGGCAGTGAGGCATGTTTGGGGCCACAAAAAAGCTTTGAGAGGTCTGGTTTATGCAGTCTATTTCACATTGACCTCATCACCAGAATGTGCTCCAAATTGCTTTAAAATAGACAACCTTGAACTAGGGTGGAAACAAAAGCACAGTTGTTGTAGTAGAATAATACTATATAAGAAAACAACCAGTATATAATTAAATGCTACAAAGTGAAGCCATAACCTGGTCTTTTCTAGAATTATACTACATATGCCCTAGATCTATGATTTAGATATTGCTATTGATGTGGTTTTTGGGATTTACATGCAGTCGTCTCATCCCTTCAATATGTAGCAATCTTTGTTGTAGCCAGAAATAACAGAGAAAGTAAAAATTCTGGCATGTGATTTATTTTAAAGATTAAATAAACAAGTATAATTTTATTGTTTTGTATGAACCATTTTTTTTACAAACAGCTTATTACTTTGTAATACAAAAAAAAGAGTCAATATAATTATGTATTAGTGTATCTCCCTTGTAGATGGATTAATCAGATAAACATCTCCCATCTGATACTCACTAGAACTAGCATACACTTATATAAATTACTATTAGTGTAGCAGTTTCCATGCTTGTAGCAAATGAAATATGAGGGTGATAAGTAAAGTAGGTTTGAAAAGAAACAGATAAGAATAGCAACATCTGTACGCTAAGGGCTTGATTTTGAGGGGTATGGGTCATAGGGTCGACAGTCATTAGGTCGACCACTATTGGTTGACAGTGACTACCGTAGGCTGACACCTAAAATAGGTCGACACAGTCATTAGGTCGACATGAATAAGGTCAACATGGAAAAAGGTCGACATGAGGTTTTTTTACTTTTTTGGTGTCGTTTTCATCGTAAAGTGACGGGGAACCCCAAATAGTGCACTGTGTCCCCTCGCATGGCTCGGTTCACTCGCCATGCTTTGGGAAAGGTGCCTTGCTGTGCTCGGCACAGGTTACTGTTCCAAATCGTACTCCACGTGGATCGTAAAAAATGAAAAAGTTCAAAAAATGTAAGAAATTTTTGCAAAACGCATTTCGACCTTTTTCCATGTTGACCTAGTGACCATGTCGACCTAATTCATGTCAACCAATGATGGTCGACCTAATGACTGTTGACCTAAGTGTGGTCGACCTAATGACCGTATCCCATTTTGAGTTGCATGCAATGCTGAAATTCATGCAAGTGGATGAAAATCTGAGCAAATCAGCTGCTACTGTATGTATAATTTTATAGAATGCACTTAACAAATGTTGCTTCAAAGCTGATTGGTTGCCATGGGCAACGATTCTACAGGCTCACTTCTCCACTCTTTTCACTGCATCATACATCTCTCCGGGTGGTCTTCTGTTTGCCGGCGGTCGGGCTCCCGGCGCTCAGTATACCGGCGCCGGGAGCCCGACAGCCGGCATACCGACACTTATTTTCCCTCGTGGGGGTCCACGACCCCATAGAGGGAGAATAAAATAGTGTGGCGCGCGCAGCGCGCCACCGTGCCCGTAGCGTGGCGAGCGCAGCAAGCCCGCAAGGGGCTCATTTGCCCTCGCCAAGCTGTCGGTAAGCCGGCGGTCGGGCTCCCGGCGCCGGGATGCTGGTCGCCGGGAGCCCGACCGCCGGCCAGCCGTAGTGAACCCATCTCTCCTATAGTCTCAGAAGTGTATTGGACATGTATTGGGAGTTTCTTGGTGGTGACTGGAATGTGGCAATATAGTCACATGGTAATGCACTATTTGTTGGGCATGCTATGGGAGTGCCACGGGCGTGTTACGTAAATGGTTGTGTACTCAAACGCTTAATCTCTCACATTGGAGGCCATACTCTGATAGAGAATCTGCAAATATCATGGAGCAGGTGCATGGTTAAATGATGCGATCAATGGTGGCATCTAAAGATGCTCGAGTGGGATCCCAGTCCTTCCACACTGATATGCATGATTATACACCAGTTGATTATACACCAATAGAAGAGTTTTTGGTAGCATTAACATAAAGACATAGATTTGACTAAGGTAAAAGAGGCTAATCCTGTTGCAGCAGAGTGAGTGCTGTGTTTTTACTATATCACTGTGTAGTCTATCTCACAGGGATATGTATCAAGATGGAGTAGTCACCCAAAACAGCCAATCAGCTTCTGTCATTTCAAAGACTGTGCTAGATAAATGACAGAAGCTGATTTGTTGCTTTGGGCAACTTCTCCATTAAATATCTCTCAAAGGCTTGATACACCTCCCCCTCTCTCCCATGTTAATCTTCCATGGTGTGTTATGATGTTCACATGTTCTTGTCACAGGAAAGTTTTATCTCACAATATTCCCTTCAGTTTTAGAATACAGCAACATTGATAGTTGTGCAAAATGCATCAGGCTTGCTTATCTCTTCTGAAGACTTCAAATACCTATAAGAAAGGATATCTAACTACTGTATGTGAGATGTATTTATCTGTAAGAATGGCAACAGTTAGAAAACACCCTTTAGTGAATGAAATGTGAGCAGTAGATGAATAGTAATCTATAAACTATTGACACATTTGAATAAACAATTATGATTGACCACCATCATGTTGATAGATAGCACTCAGCACAGTGATAGAATTTCCTGCTATCTATAGTCTGGCTAGGTGATCGGGTGTGGAGATGGGACAGGGAAAGGTCTCATGCACAACAGTGCATTACCCTTATCCCTACTCCCATACTAGCAGGTGCCCACACTGAGACCTACCCCGATTTGTTCTGGCACCCCAAGCCGCCAAGCACATGGCGAGTATATATCCCATATGTGGGGATACTGACAGATGGAATCAGGATGTAGTAATTTCTTGATGGATTGTGTGGTTACTGTGAATATACTGATGACTAACACAATAGGGCAC
The DNA here is from genome assembly GCF_028390025.1 of Pseudophryne corroboree. Classification (NCBI taxonomy): domain Eukaryota; kingdom Metazoa; phylum Chordata; class Amphibia; order Anura; family Myobatrachidae; genus Pseudophryne; species Pseudophryne corroboree. The sequence goes on along the minus strand of NC_086447.1, from coordinate 431,189,918 downwards.
ATGGGAAATCAACCATGTAGCTCAGATTATGGCAGCACTTCCCTATTGGCCATTCCTGTGTAACTGCATGTCCATCATTTTTATTTTTCAGAACACTTCCTGTTTCAAATTACTGACACCAAGTAGTTTCACTTCAAAATTGTCCTTATGTCCTACTTTTCATTACCCAATGGGAATTATTGTTATGTACCTGTCTTTGACTACTGCTCTTTGTACCCATTTAATTGCTAGTGATCTTATGCCTGGACCCGACCTGCCTCTTG